>NC_085021.1:10484980-10726037 GCF_963692335.1 Osmerus eperlanus
GTGTTTGAAACGTTCCCGATTCTTTTGCTCCAAGGCTGGCGTCATACTTTGAAGTGGCCACGAGGAGCTGTGACACCTGCTGAAGTTTGTCCTCGACACATCTGAAGCCCAACTGCCATGGCAAATAAATCAACTCTCAGAGTGGAAGTGTGAAAGCAGAAATCTGTCCAGTCCAAAGCAAGAGCGCCTGACTTCTGCCTCGGGGCAGACAAGTCTGGGGCCAAGACACAAGGCCGAGGAGGAAGTAGGCCAGGCGACGGGGGAAGTGCATCTAGGCTGACTCTCAGGGCCCAGAGTTCTGCATGGAGAGAATAAGGAGTCTCTGTGGTGGTTATTTGGGCAAAGACGTCATAACGTCAGACGTCTGAACAGTTGAAGCCCCTGTTCTCCGATCGTGCCCAACTGATGCCACTTGATCTTTTATCTTGTGTCTTTGAGAGTTGGAGAGGCTGATAGAGAAGCTGGCACACTCAAAACTGTGGAACAGATATGGAAGCTGTGGTCACCAGGCAGGTTAATTGTCACAGATGTTGATACTGGCCCAAACTACTCAGGCACAGCCCTGAGGAAACCCACTTCCGATTCTCTGATTGGACAGGGATATCAGGAAATCTGATTATCTTTCTCTGCAGACAGGGAACCTGTTTGCAGCTCAGAAAAAGAAAATGTTTGCATTAATAATCCGTTTAAGATTTCTACATTTTCTAGGATGGTATTAGACAGACTACAAGTGGAGACAGAAACGACACTGTCCTTTCAATTACTTCACATTTCACACTGAGATAAGGGCAGGGGTCCATTAAAGGATAAGGTTATTACCTCACAACAGGTCTGGACTGGGACTGAAAAATGGCCCGGGACTTTCAAACGCAAACCGGCCAACGGTTTATTATTATTATATATATATATTTTTTGCATTATGCCGCGGCCTTTTGACCGGCCGTTCGGGACATCTCCCGACTCTCCCGACGGCCAGTCCGACCCTGCCTCACAGTGAAAACATCGATATAAGATGGCCAAGCGGTTTGCTGAGAAAATGGATTAGAAGGTGTCACAAGGTGTTTACAGGTGGGACTTAACAGCACAACGTACCATGAACACGGAATGACACAGAAACACATGATACAGCCTGCAACCCTATCAAAGATACACCGAAAGAACTATTTGGCTTTCTCAGGGAGACCTTGGACAGCACTAGCACTGCAGTACTGCAGCCATAATCAAAGAGACACAAAGAGATGTTTGTTAGTACCTGCAGTATCTCAACAAACTCTCCAACAGCTAACCAGCAGACAGACCAACAATAATAATCACAATCACAAACATGTCCTTTGGCATAAAAACTATATTTTTCTCCTTCCTGCAGTTCAGAGCAAAATCAACAATGTTTCCAGTCCTCTGTTTGTAGGGTTGTGCATGTTGAGGGCATTGTCACTTTGCATATCTCTATGAAGGGTTATGTCTCATAGCTGACAACACACCACTGTAGTAGATCTGCTTGCCAAGGACTCTGAGAGCCACTCATGGCAAAATCCAACCTTTTCCAAAGCCTGAAGCAGTTAATGACCTTTCACAACACAATATGCATGAGTCACCCCCCTCACAAATGACACAGAATCTAAATATGTACCCTTGTAAGCAACACAAACCGATAATTACAAAACTATCTCTTCATTAATACACAATAGATTTTATGAATCAGGGCTGGGAGTGAGGGAGGGTCAGTGATGGTTCCACGGGGAACTCAACGTAAAAGAAAACTGCTAGGAAACTAGGAAACACCCAAACTCTTACCACACACCACCCACAAATCACCCACACCCCAGAGAGAGGATGTTGTCGTAAGGGGGGCGGGGGGCGGTGCCTGAAGGTCTTTGCGGTAATCCCAGATTCCTCAGAACACCTCTGGCAGACACCCAGGGGTCTAAATTCTCCTTCCTGGGGTGCAGGGGGTTTTAGGATTTAAGGATCTACTGGCTTAAGGGATTTCTGATTGCTTTGAAAAAGAAGCTGTGAAATACAACAACCTGAAAATGAATGAGTTACTGCATCTAGATTCAAACATATTATCCCCTCGCTGAGAAGACACAAGCCTACATTGACAGGCCATTGTTGCTTGTGATGGTGTATTTGATAAGGAGACTGCCGTGTTCACAGAAGCTTATCTAGAGTCTCCTTGTGCTATTTGCTTGATACTGCATAGTATCCATCAATCACACTAAACTCTTGTGGCCCCACAAATGTATTCAGGTTTTTATTGTAAACAATATCTAATTATTTGTGTACTGCTATAAAAAAATCACTTTGGATGCTTGATCCTCCAGCATCATGTTTATATGCTGTCACTTGGGAAATAGGAGACAGATCTCGTCACCTATGGTTATTCTTAGTCTTATTAAAATTCAGTTAGAATTAGAAAAAAATTCAGAATAGTATGAGATTGTAAGATTGTGACATTTAAGATTGGCCTTATTAGCTACTTTTACCTCAGCAAGCTACACAATGGCACGTTTTTTTCCTGGAAAATCAATGTCCTCTTGATAATGAGGGCCTAATTGGCCAAGTTCTGAGTCCCATTGTGGACTGATTGAGCAGAGGCGATGACAAAGAGACAAGCGGAGGTGTTGTGATGCTAGAGCAGCACATGCACCCTCTGTCCTCCCAGGGCTCGTGGACACTGCGTGGATACTCCCCTCCTCTCGTTTCCCTGGAAATCTCAGCTGTCATGGCAATGTGTACGAGGGAGCGCCGCTGCATAATTGCAGGGGCGCGAACCAGGGGAAAGCATCATCTTCCTCCATCCACAGAGATTGCCCTTTGATAAAACAAGACGGACACCTCATGCCAATTATTCCAATGCAATCAATCCCTGTGTATCACTAAGGCGTCTCATAAATGCATGAGTCGTCCTTGGACTGTCATTGCTCCACCACCTTGCCACCTTCTCTGCAGTATCCTGGTCTATAAGCTGTGAGATAGTGGATCCCTCAGGTACAGCTCAGGGTGTTTAGTAGGTCTGTTAAGGGTGCTGTCACGTCTGTGTCAAAGTGGGCCCTCTCTGCTTTTTGCCGGAGATGAGTAGATTCCTAACAGCCGGAAGAATGAGAGAAAGAGAGAGAGCGAATTCCATCTAATGACTGGGTTTCTATGGAAACCAGGTTAGATTTGAAGGCACTTGAAGAGAAAAAACCCTCGGGCTTCAGTTTGCTCTGTGACTGCGCTTCAAAACAAAGCTTAATTAAATTTGCGAGCCCTGTGAGAGGTCTCATGCGCTGTCGCCAAAATCCAGCTCGCAGCATTGGCATGGACTGAGATCTCAGTCAGTTCTTGGTCCCTGTATACCCCTGGACAGAGGAAGAAAGCAGCTTTGCAATATCCTGTGTGTCGCTCTTCTGGTGCTGATGTTGGCTCCGACTTTTGATTTAGTATTTCTCTAGCAAACAATAACTCCATGGGAATGGAATAGATCTGAACCTGAACACCTCAGCTCTAAACTCCCTGAACGGATACAATCTTCCATGAAATGAAGGTGACTGAGCAGAACTTAGAGATAATGCATTGACTCACATTTCAATGGAGCGGCCTGTCATATCCTGCTGTTTCTCACCTTTTCTTCACCTCTTTGTAAATCCCACCTGAGGGAGATGCTCTGGGATGGGATCAACCCAAGTGCTATTGATTGGCTAAGCTTTTTCTGCCAAGAACTACTCAAGGAAGACTGCCTGTTGACTGACTGGCTGTCTGTGGGTGGAATCATTAATGGTGCCGGAGGTTAGTACAGTCTCACGCTGTCAGTGTTACGCTGCCAACAGGGGTCTGTCATGATCAGCAGTTCTGTTTCCACTTTGGGGTGGCGAGATGAAATTGTACCAGAGTCGCTGTGTGTGTGTGTGCAGGTGTGTGTGCGTGTGTGAGTGTAGCTGTTTCTGAACTGTCAAAATAGAAATACACAATATGACACAACAGTCGGCCTATTGGTAATCTATTATTTATTGGTTGTCAGTCTTTCCTAGTGGCTACATGCTTCCTGACAGCTTGACAGTAAATCTGAACACAGCTCACTGTGTAGGCCTGATGAGTCCTCCATCTCTAGTCACACTTGGTCACGACGGGAGTGAGGAATGTGCTATTGATGGGTCAGTCAAACAAGGCATTTTGTACAACACTGAGGGATGACTGAGAAATCCTCCAGAGGCACAAATCCCCTCTGCCCAGGAAATCCTGTCGCCATTTCCCATAAGCTGTACATTTCCTCCACCAGACACCATTCATCAAAGGTGTTCACGGAGAAATAACTTGACCAAAAATCTTCTTCTGTGATTTTACACCTTTCAACCACGTTCAAAAGACATCATTTAAAATAGAGCTAGTTTGCTAGTTTGTTGATATGAGAGGACATTTTGAAATTGACATCATTTTGATGAGTACCACTTTTTAGAACACACACAGGACGAGTAAGGTAGTGCAGTGTAACTGGTTGTAGATCCTCTTGTTGACTGTCAATCACTTCTCCATGCTCCAGGTTCCCCTCATGCATCACAGCACAACAGATTAATCATAATGACGGCTCGATGTATACAGTAACTTTCGAATTTTGTTAATTTTACCCTCCAGTATAACATATGCTCAAATTTGCGCGTTACAAGCGAGAAATTGCAGAGCCAGCTAAATATTTAAACGGAACCAATTGAATATGCCTTGGAGAAGCTCTGTTCCTAACTGTTGATACTGTGTCGGGACGAGAGACTCAAGCTCACACTCAGATATCCCCCAGTGCTCAGAGACTATGTGAATCATTTGAGAGAAATCAGATAAAACAGGCTGGCATAGAAAAGAACACTGCGACAAAAAAGAAAAAAAAGAAAACTGCATTTCTTCTGGGAAGCAAGGAAACATTGGCACGCAACCAGTTGGGGGAAAATAATTACTTTGCATAAGGTGTATACTCATAAAGGTTTGTCAAGTGTCCCCACAGTCAGAGGCAGCATGTGTTGTTGTTAGTTCAGTTCCTAGGAGTGTTCTCATGCTGCTTGTCAGCATTCTTGATGTATTTCCAGCTCTCTATCTGGGCATACCGTTTTCATAACATTGAAAAAATAAATGAGTTTCAGCTCCAGTCCCCTATCTCTCTTTACACACACCCACACAAACATGGAGATACACACTACGCCCACCCACACAAACATGGAGATGCGCACCACAGTCATTCATGGTTCTCGCTGGCTCTCGAGAACACTTCTGCCGGTGCAGCACTGTTCTATGGAGCCTTTGTTCCTCTTGAAACAGATTGTGTGCTTATTTATCTGAATTATATGACTCATTTTCAACACATCTGCTAGTGAAATATAATCCTGAGCCTGATTGTGAGTGTGTGTGACACTGATTGTCTATCCCTCTGTATGTGTCTGTTTTGCCCGTTTCTGTGTTTTCCTTACCATAGTATGTGAGTGTGTGAATGTCTGTATGAAAAACGTTTATTTAACTTATTTTGCATTCAACACAAATTCCTCACAAATGTTTCAAGCCATATTTCACAGCGTAATCTGACCGGCCAGGCTCAGTGTAACATTGCCAGCGATTGCAGTAGTAGCCCATGTACATGAATCACATTTTGTATTTCTACCTAATAGACTGTGATTCTCTCCCTCTCCCTCCACCCCCCCCCCCCCTCCCCGCCATCTGTTGGTCCATATTGTCCTCCTCGGTTGTGCCCCCCCCGCTCTCGTCCAGGCGTCACATTTGGCCTGCTCGTCTGCCTGTTTCTGCTCTGCGGCCTGGCCCTCCTGGGCCTCTGTGCCTTTGCCTCCTGGAAGCTGTGCTGGGTGCCTTGGCGGAACAAGGCCCTGTCCTCCAGCTCAGCAGCCCTCAGCCCGGCCTGCGGCCCTGACAGCTGCCCCCTCCAGCACCACAACCTCCCCAGCCCCCAGCAGCCACTGGTCACCATGGCGACAGAGAAGGTGAAAGGACCCATGGGCTCCATGGGCTTCCTGGAGGCGGCGGTGAAGATCAGCCACACCTCCCCTGACATTCCGGCTGAGGTGCAGCGCTCCATGAGAGAGCACTTTCTGCGCCGCACGCAGCGCATGCAGCGACAGACCACTGAGCCGGCATCCTCCACTAGGTTGGTAAACACACACAGACACACACGCACACACATAATGGATGTGTAGAGACAAAGCCAAGTAAAACAGCTCTCGGAGGACAGCGGTCTCCATTCGTCAGATTCACAAACCTCTGGCAAATGCCAAATCACGCTAGAAGCCCCACAGTTCCACATCCTGTCACACATCGGGGAGCAAATCACCTCGTAATGTCAGAGACAACGTTTTTTATCTGTCTCTGCCTTTCTACTCCCAGCCTCTTAGATTTACAATTTCCATAATCAAATGAGCATTATCTTACTCCAGAGAAACAATTTTACAACTCATTATCAATAGGCTGATTACAAACCTAGACCTTTTCACTGGAACATGATACACTAAAGTAGGTAATGGAATACAATTAGGAAATACCAGCAGTGAAATTACAGAATTGGGATTCCATCTAATTACATGGAGTTAGATTCATTGATGCAAGGAATCAATGAAATAACTTTTGCCAATAACAGACAGTACTTTCTTCACTCATTTCAGCTCTTGTAATAACCCCCCAAGCTGCATAATGACATTCTACCTGCTTTTACTGAAAAATTTAAGAAACTGAAAATACAAAATTGAGCCTGCAGAGACATATGTTCAGATTTGAAACCACTGAATTTGCCTGCTGGGTAACAGCACCGTTTTTCACACTCTGACCCCTCCAGACACTCAACCTGCTTACTCATTTCCTTTTTTTCTCACTTCTCTCCCTCATTTTCCCTTCTGTTGTGCCCTCTCTCTCCCCCTCTCTCTCCCCCTCTCTCTCCCGCTCTCTCTCCCCCTCTGTCTCCCCCTCTCTCTCCCCCTCTGTCTCCCTCTCTCTCCCCCTCTGTCTCCCCCTCTCTCTCCCCCTCTCTCTTCCCCTCTCTCTCCCCCTCTGTCTCCCCCTCTCTCTCCCCCTCTGTCTCCCCTTCTGTCTCCCCCTCTGTCTCCCCCTCTCTCTCCCCCTCTGTCTCCCCCTCTCTCTCCCCCTCTGTCTCCCCCTCTGTCTACCCCTCTCTCTCCCCCTCTCTCTCCCCCTCTGTCTCCCCCTCTCTCTTCCCCTCTCTCTTCCCCTCTGTCTCCTCCTCTCTCTCCCCCTCTCTCTCCCCCTCTCTCTCCCCCTGTCCCTCTATCTCTCTCTATGTCTTCCACTCTTTCCCTTCCTCACCTCTTCTCCCCTTCCTTTCTCAACATCTACTCCTTTCCTGTGGATTCTCCCTCTCCTATTCTTTCATCTCTCTTGCCTGTCTACGTTCACCCCAACCTCCCCCAGGCACAGCTCATTCAAGAGACACTTGCCCAGACAGATGCAGGTGGGCAGCCTGGATCTTGGCAACGACTATGTGGACGAGGACGAGCAGCCGACCAGCATCGGGCGCATCAAGCCGGAGCTGTACAAGCAGCAGTCCCTGGAGACCGAGGAGTCCTCCAAGAACGCCAGCGGCAAGAACTGCGGCAAGATCAACTTCTCGCTCAAGTACGACTACGAGGAGGAGGCGCTGATCGTCAACATCCTGAAGGCCTTCGACCTTCCCGCCAAGGACATATGCGGCAGCTCCGACCCCTACGTCAAGGTCTACCTGCTGCCCGACCGCAAGAAGTTCCAGACACGCGTCCACCGCAAGACGCTCAACCCCACCTTCGACGAGTCCTTCCAGTTCCCCGTGCCTTACGAGGAGCTGGCCATCAGGAAGCTCCACATGAGCGTCTTTGACTTTGACAGGTTCTCCCGCCACGACATGATCGGGGAGGTGGAGGTGGACAACCTGTTTGAGACGTCCGATCTCTCCAGGGAGACGGTCATCTGGAGGGACATTCAGTACGCCACCTCTGTAAGGCCACCTCCCAAACAACGCACGCACCACACACCCAATAGGAGCTGATTTCATTTGATTATGAACAATTACTAGTAGACTCAAAAATAGACTCAAGTTAGCAGCCAAAATATCTATTCACATTGTTGCTGTTTGAGGGTGACTTTTGCAATTATCAGCAGGACCATCTAGATATCAAAAAGAACAAACTGGCTGAATAAGTTCCACTAATGACACATTCACTGCTGCCATAATACTTTTTTGATTCTATTCAGAGTGTTCGGATGGACTGAGCAGTTGGCCAGCCTTCAAGCTCTCTGTATGGTTCATCACACCAACATCGACTAGGTGCCCTTAGGTCTAGTCCCCTGTTATTGAACTTATGCTGTTTTAGAGGGTTCAATAATCTCATAGTTATTGCTAAAGAGGCAGGAAAGCAACTGGCTCCCTTCACTTGGCAGACACTTTTTATTGAACCGACGAATGATTTCCAACTAAAACTGGTACCTTGAATCTGAAAAGTAAATTATGCATAGACAGGCGGGGTTCTGTAAACATAAGAGGGTTCAGGAATATGAGCAGTGGTTTGGATAAGGGCACCACCAACGCTCAATGTCCTGATGAGCAATCGTCTGGGATGTGTGTGTGTCGGTGTCTGTGCCTGTGTTCGTTTGTGACGGTGAGTCACTTGTTAGTGTCTGTGTCTGTGTGTGGAGGGTTGGGTGGGGGAATGTAGGGGGAAGAACAAGCTGCTTTGCTTTGTTTACAGATCAGAGGGGGGCCTTCATCAATATCACCTTGGCATTCGATCAAAGAAAGAGTGTTGAGTGGCCCACAGAGCTATTGAGTCTTTGGTGTTTTAGGGCTATGGTGTTCGATCCTAACTATTTTAAGAAGTTTGCACATTTGTTGTCAATGCAAAGAAAGTCAGCATAGAGAGATGGATGTGAGAAAGTGAGAGAACAAAAAAGTGTGAGAGAGAGAGAGAAAGAGAGAGTGAGAGAGAAAGAGAGAGAGAGAGAGAGAGAGAGAGAGAGAGAGAGAGAGAGAGAGAGAGAGAGAGAGAGAGAGAGAGAGAGAAAGCGTGAGTGAGTGAGTGAGTGAGTGAGTGAGTGAGTGAGAGAGAGAGAGAGAGAGAGAGAGAGAGAGAGAGAGAGAGAGAGAGAGAGAGAGAGAGAGAGTGAGAGAGAGAGAGTGAGAGAGTGAGAGAAGGAGAGATTACATTAGTGGAACAGTGTATGTTTAAATCTTTCTTTACGGTAAGCTGTGTTGACTTGTGTAGTGACACTGTAATTAATCCATTACTTTTTACATTGTCCTGGTGCTGAGTGACACTAACTCACTTTAATTTTTTAATACAACCCAAAGTATTTGTACTACTTTAGACTTATAAAGGGTCTGCTTTTTTAACACATTTTGCTGTGCTCTCACATTTCCATCTATAAAATACAACTTTGGCACGATGAACCAAATCCTCTTCCACTTGCAGAACGGGAGTAGCTGAATCGAAGTGTGAGAGACATTAAGTCTGCACAACTCACAAGTGCTTAGAAGGGCTGGGATTTGTCCATCACAGGGGGGGGCTCTCCAAGCTCATTTGAAGTGATTAGAGCCTGGCCGACCTTAAGGCTGTTTGTAGGATGAGGCTCACATCTCACCAGGGAGCGATAACAGGACTCTCTCTGGCCCAGAGATGCTTACCGCAGTGGGAGGGCTATAGAACCCTGAACTGTCCCTGTTGTGAAGATATACCACCATCTTATAGAAAAGGACCGCATGTCCCAGTTTTAGGTTTTTGTTCTCTTATAGGAACATATTTTGTGAATAGCTCTTAACATAGTTGGTTTTAACATGGTTGATGCTTTCCCTGTACCCTGTATGTACACTGTTTGTGTACAGGTGAAGATACTGTACGAGAGTCTCTGTTGATTATTTGACACGTTTCTATGTTATCAGTTAATCAGTGAAATTTGTCACATAATCTAAATAGTCTTGTATGATGGATTTGAAAGAGTGTTGTGTATGGCTACATTTACAAGCCTCAGAGTAGTGGAGGTGAGGTGAACAGGTGTGTGATGTGCTGTGTCTGTGCTGTTTCCTCAGGAAAGTGTGGATCTTGGTGAAATTATGTTTTCACTTTGCTACCTGCCAACCGCAGGCAGACTCACACTTACTGTCCTCAAGTGTAGGAACCTCAAGGCCATGGACATCACAGGATACTCGGGTACGTGTGTGTGTGTGTTGGTGTGTCTGTGATTACGAGTTTGTGGCAACGTGTGAACATTTGAATAGCCACGTTTGAATGTCACATAAAATGAGCAAATAATGACTGGCACTCACTACAGCAGTGCTCTATTTATTTGAAAGTTAATAATATCAAACTGTAAATATTAAACTGATGATTAGTTCTTAAAGGTTGCTGGCGGTCTGTTTATAAATGGACTGCTGTTCACTTTGCATTTAAACAGCAACAAACAGTTTTCATTTATGATAAATATTATTACGTGTAATTAAGTAACGTTTATGGGGATTTAAATATCCTGAATCAAGCATTACATAAACAAAATATGGCATAATATGTTTCTGTCATGATCAATGAGATTTTACAAGTTTCACGTTCCTCAGTTGAACATTTAGATATCTCCAATTGTTGCCAAATTGAATCTCTGTGCGATAAAGTGTGGCCATTAAATTGTTGCCCCAAGCAGATTTGTGTGCAAAGCAAGCATTCTTTGTTGTCATGTACAGATTTAGGGAAACGTAGCTCCCATCAGGCAAACACATAATGGATCAGTCACAGTGAGCTGACGGATGAAGATTGAAATGAGTGTTTACTGAGATGATACATTACCGCTCAGTAATCCCATTTAAGCTCACCATCACTGGCTTTCATCCTTCCTTTCCCCTGTACACCTGGAGTGTTGACTCATCAACATTACTGGGGACAGAGATTCCTGCCAGACCTTTCAAAGTAGTTTTGATTGTATGATGGAAAAGCCTGTGACGGCAATTTGAAATTGACCATTGATTCTTGATGGATGAATCTTTTTGACAGTTAAGGCAAACATGAAAGTGATCGCTACGTATTTCAGGCCTGCTTTGGGACACTCATTTGTCAGTCAGTGCGATGGATATGAATATGTCAGCAGTCGTGAAGCAAGCAAGGCTTTTCTACAATGCATTTCAAATGAGCTGACTTGTGTTTGTCACACTCAGATCCCTACGTCAAAGTATCTCTCATATGCGACGGGAGGCGTTTGAAAAAGAAGAAGACCACCATCAAGAAGAACACGCTGAACCCCACATACAACGAATCCATCATCTTCGACATCCCTCCAGACAGCATGGACACCGTCAGTCTGCACATCTCCGTCATGGACTACGACTTGTACGTAAATCATTTTGTTCACTTGAAATTCTCATGTCACGGTGAAACCTCGACGACTGAACGTAGGCATGAGCCTTCAACATGAAGCTGTTTGAATGATAGGAAAAATGGACGGGTGAACTTGACCATCTATTTACATGATCATCAAATCGCTAAATATCGATTTCAAGTACCAAAATAATTTGTTTCAAACGATAACTAAAATAATAACTAAAATCGAAAAGGTCAAAAGTTAGAACAGGTTGTCCTCTGATGGATGGAGGGCTGCGAGGGTTCTTCTGAGATTAGTCTATCAGGTGGCCACAGTCTTGTTTTCTAGTCTGAGTCTCACATCCCAGGATTATACAGAGCTGAGTATCTGACAGGAGGATTATCATGTGAAATAACAGACATCACTTTGGCCTCTCCAAGCCACCATATAGAGGCCTGCTTGGCTTTCATTTACACTTCAGACATTGTTCGAGTAATGCACTCTCAAAGAGATATGCAAATGATCCTTCTGGTTGTCATGCCTCTGTGTGATCACTCTGATCATTGAGCCTGGTGGTCTTAATCATCACCGGCCCTTCTCTTTGTTTCCAGCTGATAACTTTGTCTGTGTCCTGATAACAACCAGGCTGTTGTAAACAGGAAGTTATTGGGACGTGTCCTTCAGTCCACATGCTGACTGTTGTGTGGTTTGATCTCTCTCCCTGCAGGGTAGGTCACAACGAAATCATTGGCGTTAACAGAGTAGGCTGCAACGCTGAAGGTCTTGGCAGGGACCACTGGAACGAGATGCTGGCCTACCCAAGGAAGCCCGTTGCACACTGGCACCCCCTGCTGGAGTCCAAAAAATCTGAGAAAGAGGTGAGGATGTGTGCATAGTTCAATTATACCTCCACGATACCTGCATGAAACCTCCATGATATCAACATGGCCATGCCAAGTGTGCAGATGCACAATGGATAAAGACAAATAAACGTCCTATTTAGACAATTGTGAACACTGCAGCACTTTTCACGTCACGTTTAAAGAGGTTTGTTCCATTCCTAACGTGCCTGTTTGTGTGTATTCCAGTGGAAAGCGAGAACGGCCAGCTTTGATAGCCAGGGTTCCTGCCCGTCCCCCAGACCCCCTGCCAGCCCCTGAGCAGAACCACCTGTGACCCGTTGGCCCAGGTTTGGTTCTCATCTCCCCTGCTGACTCCCTCCCCATCTGTGTTTGCCTGAGGAGAAACTCAACCCCGGTCCTCTCCCTCTTCCTCCAGCGTGGCCTCACAGCACCCCCAAGGATCTAGGATCAGAGTAACAGTGTTTCTTTCAAGTTGCCGTGAAGTTAGGTTTGCTGATCTGGAGTCAGCGTGTGGGAGGTGGGGGGGGGGCATTGTTTACCCTGAGCTTCCCTAGTTGCGTGTTCTCCCTGAAAGCGAGGTGTCTGAGTTGAACTGCAGGCTCTTGATTTCCAGTGTAACTTGGAGTGGACTGAGCCTGATGGAGTGTGATGCAGTAGTCCATCCCTGTACTCTGGAGTTTCTGGCTCTTTGATGAGGGCCTCTCGTTGAAGCTCTTTGAACGCAGTAAAGGTTTCTCAGAGAGAGCATAAGGACTTGGAGAAGCCCTTACAAAAAAGATTATCCAGTGCTGTAATAACGTTGTGGCAATATTGATGTTGTAATTATGGCAGCCAATACAAGCTGTTGTGTTGCAAAGCCAGCAGGGCTGGAGGAAATGAATGGGAGAATCTGCTGAACGGCAAACTATTATCATCATCAGAAAGATGATTAACTTGCCACCCATCACAAAATCAAATAGAAACAATGTTATTCACAGATATATTCAGTACTGTCGATGAGGTTGGCATTTTAAAAGAAAAGCACACTTAACACACCCTTACCTCTCTCTTTGTTGTTTTTTTAGTCCTGGCACCTCTGCCTTTTCTTCCTATTGAGTGAAAACATACAACTCTCGTAGTGCGTAGCTTCTGTTCTTTACCTTCTACCGAGCGGCTTGCCCTCATGCACCTCTTGGTCAGTTGGGTGGGGTGGGGGTGGAAGTGTATCATTCAATGCGCAGATGTCCACTAATGTACTGTATATTCCGTTTGAAAATCGAAAGATACTGAAATCACTGCAGTCATTTTAGACAGGTTAGGCTGCTGTTGGTCATTTAGAACCCACACCCAATGCAGAGGAGAACAGTGTGTTCCTTTCTGGGACAGCAATTAGCATTATTCATGTGATGTGTTCTTTATTTCCCCCATAAGGTAGGAGTGGCTAGTAGTGATACAGTAAGCTCATTCCTGCCCTTCAACTAATCACTCTGGGACAAGTCAAGGACCAATCTAATGGATTTCCGTCGAATGCCTTGATCTTATGCCAGAGTAGTAGATTCTCATCATTCAACTCGAGACCCAGAGCTTCAACAAAGGTCAAAAAATACATTTGTCCCTCTATGTTGAGCAGTCATGTAACGTTTCGTGTCATAAATGTTGAAGTGAATCAATAGTGCCTGTAAGGCACATTAATGGACAGGACTAAGACAGGATAAACATACAGTGGATCTGGTGTGTGCAGTCCACTCTTACTGTTGGATTCAACATTAAAGTGTGACTAGTGTAAAATATATCTGTGTTCAAAATGTAATCTCAGTGGAAAAATGTACAGTCTACAGTAACAGATACCAGAGCCATGTACTGATTAGTGTATAATTGTTCATTACTGTTAGCCAAATATCTGATGAATCAAATCATAATATACCCTCTGTCCTGTTAGGCATTACATTAATCGCTCACACTTTAACAATATGAGGATTCTAATTCATTTTAGTAGCACAGTAGGTTGCACAATCCATGGAGTGTGGGCAATTGTTGTAGACAGTATTTAAGATAGGTACATTAGGTACACTAGTGTCGCTTTATTGCTTTATGAGCTTTGTTTTATGTTTACCACATCAGTGTTGTTTACGAATTGGAAAGCACACATTTTGAAAGCAGGCTTTTTGAAACTTAACACACAGGGTGAATAATAACACAGAGAATGTTTCACACAGACAGGAAGTGGGAGCATGTTGACGTGAGGAGCATTTCTGAACAGCATCCTCTGTTCTCTGATCCTACCACTGCCCGTGAGTGCTGTAAAGTCCACGTGAACAGAACACTGCTGTATCTTGAGCTACAGCATTGCAGTGGTCTGGTTCTGAACGAAACTCTAAAGACACAGTTGTTGTTCTGCCTCCTGCCTGATCCCAGACGCAGGGCACAGGCATGTTTGAAGGTAGCATAAATCACATGCTGCTGCCAGGATTTTCAGAAATATGGGAGGCAAACATGAAGAGAACAGAATGGAGTTAGCAGACTTTGTAGAGCCCTGCTTTAGCCATTTCCTCTTAAAGTGGCCCAAGAGTGAGCAGGGGTTCAGCTTACCTCACTGAGTTGCTGAGATAGAGAGACAGTGGGGGTTTGTGTGTGTGAGTGTGTATGTGTGTGTGTGTGTGTGTGTGTGTGTGTGTGAGAGAGAGAGAGAGAGAGAGAGAGAGAGAGAGAGAGAGAGAGAGAGAGAGAGAGAGAGAGAGAGAGAGAGAGTGTGAGTGTGAGTGTGTGTGTGTGTGTGTGTGTGTGTGTGTGTGTGTGTGTGTGTGTGTGTGTGTGTGTGTGTGTGTGTGTGTGAGAGAGAGAGAGTGTGAGTGTGTGTGTGTGGTGGGGGAAGGGGGCAGCTGGCTAGAGAGGATAAACCACTGGCATTTAGAACAGTGATAGTTGTCTAATTGGCACTTGTTGGTTCTAGAGGAGACAAAAGGACATGCCTCCCTCGATTGAATCTGACACATACCATTAGTGTCTGAACACAACTGTGATTGTGAAGATTGTCTGACATTTTCAGTAGCCACATTCCTATCTAGAATTATTAACTTTACCTATTAGATTCCTGGTCGTATCTGATTCAAGTGTAATATGTGACGAATATGTGATGAAAATGGTTGAAACGATGTAGTTTCTAATACTCCTGTTTTATTGACGTGTACTTTATGATGGCCATAAGTTTCTCTGACATGACGTATTGTGTTTTCATAGTAGTTGATTATACTTTTAAAACAAGTTCAGCTTCAGTTGATAGACTGTTTAAAGCCTGTGCTGCTTTGGCTATTATTACTGTATTGTTCCTTGATATGATCTTGTATCCCTTCCAGTTGTCATGGATAACATTGACTTTCCAATTTTGTATTGACGATTTGTACTTGTAATATACAGTAACTGTTTAAGAAATGTCCTGGTTTTTCGAACCAAAAGCTGTTTTATTTCAGACATGGTTCTTTTTCTTCGTTTCCTTTTAGATTTTAAATTATTTCTGACTCATTATATGAGGTCTAATAAAAAGAATTCAAACCAAAATTGGTTATTTCTTCTGTGCTGTTTCTGTTTGTTTGTTTTTTTACAATGATGTTTTCACACAAATGTAGCTATATATTATGAGTTAAGAATCCAGGATTCCCCCTCCCAGTATCATTATTAGTATCTGCTGACATTACACACTTTTTCTTTAAGTCAGAGTATTTACGGTCACACGTAAGTGAGTGCATCCTGTCCACATTGCCACTGCACATCAAAGTGATTTAGGCACTTGGCTATTAAGGGCAGATGGAGGAATGCGATGAACCTAGGGAGCCATAGAGCTACGCAGCACTGTGGCTTAGAAAACCCCTAATTTATATCTGAGTTTTAACTATGCCATTTATATTTGTAGATGTATTACCTATAATGTTATACTACCTCACTCAATTTAGAACATCTTGCACTGTACAGAAATACTGTATTTAACATTACACACCTACAGGATTTACAGTAAATCCAACTGCATGTATTTTGAGAAAAGGCTTCCAGGACACAATAAGGGTTGTGGCGCAAGTGGAAAAGGCAACCTATCCAAGTCCACTGTGGTCTGTGTGTCGGCAATGCACCTGACTTCACTCCCTGGATTTAAAAAGCAGTTCTTCAGATTTCAATTGAATCTCAAACCAGCTGCTTCCTTCTCAGGGCCAGTCTGTAGAGAATCTGGTAGCCGTCATCCCAGCCGTACAGCTGCCTCTCCTCAGGGTTGTACTTGAGGCTGGCGTGGGCGCCGTACCGCCGCGGGAAGTAAAGCAGCGGAGCCTCCTCGCTAGTCAGAACGTCGTTGACGTCGAACACACACTGCACCCGGGAGCGACTGGGCTGCCTGGTGTTGTACACCACGTACACCGTCCCGCACACCACGAAGGCCGCCTCGGCGTTCTCCCGCGGGCACCTTGTGTCCCACATCTGCTCGATGTCCAGGGAGTCCCGGTCCATTTTGGCCAGGTTGATGTTGGGCTCCCAGTCGCTGGCGGAGTACAGGGCCCACAGTCCTTCGTGGTCTGCAGCCAGGTCCACGAGCGTCTCTGGGTTGAGGCTGTATACTGGAGCTCGGCCGGTCACAGGGAACATGGCGCTCTCGGTCACCGAAGCGTTCAGCAGGTCGTATTTGACCACCTGGAGGTCAGCCCCGGCTTCCTCCCTGACGTAGTACAGGTATCCGTTGTAGACGGCGCTGCCCAGGCTGCTGACCCGGGAGGGCAGCCTGATGGGCCTGCTGAGGTCCAGCCCTGGGGAGGTGGAAAGATCCAGCACAGAGCGGAACTGGTGCAGGGTGTCTTCTGCTGTCCCATTGAAGACGTACACTTTAGAGGACAGGGGGTCTCTGGTCCACATGCCCTTGGGACTGCCTACTTTCTTCAGAATCTTCACAGACCTGATGTTGGAGATGACATCCACACAGTCTGTGGAAAGAGCAGATAAGTGGCTACGTTCAGTCAGCATAGGTATCATTTTTGTTTTGATTGATAGGAACAGGGTCAGACTTTTATTCAGCATGTGCCAAAGCACTGCATATTGTATGAACAGTTTGAATTACTGATGAAGTCATTCCTGTGAATTATTGAACAAAAAAGTTAACTGTTTTTTTGCACTGATCTAGTGGTTTGGTACGGGCAGGGTCAGACAGGCCGTCGGGAGAGTCGGGAGATTTCCTGAACGGCCGGTCAAACGGCCGCAGCATAATGCAAAAAGATATATAATAATAATACGCGGCCGTGGGCCAGTCTGCGTTTCAAAGTCCCGGGCCGTTTTTCAGTCCCAGTCCAGACCTGGGTACGGGGTTGTCTCTCTGGAATCCATTTCACATGTCTACACCCTGGATCAGGGGGAGCTATTAGCATGCATCAGCACTATGTTTTACCACCTGAAACATGTTTTTGAAGTGTATTTTATTATGCAAGACACGACATGCCGCCTGCTGCAGTCCCTTTAATAGCGGTTCAATTTAAATCCATCTCCCACCAATCAAAGGGGAACTAAAGACCCAGCTACAAAAACACAGTGGGATTGAAGTAGAAGCAGTGCCTTGCTGTTCATCTAAAATAGAGTTCCCTAGCTTCAAAGAACTGTTTGGTATAAATTGTCATGTATGCTACTCTAGGGAGCAACAAAGGTTGCACTACAGATTTATCTTCCTGAACTAGGAAGCAATAGTACGCATGCCAATTTTTATGAGAGCTAGCTGGTGTACATTATTTCATGTCCGCCCAGACATTTGGCAATGGACTACTGTCTACAAGGTACACCTCCTCCAAAACTGCCTGGACTCCCCAGGCAAAGTAATGCCATTGACCTGAGGTCAGCTTCCTGCTCTGAGGACAGCTTCCTGTTTCTCCCTTTTAGCCAGAAGGGTGGGTCTTATTACTGAGGAGAGTAAGGGTATTCACAACCCTAACCTGGACCTGGTAGGGAGCAGAAGAGGAAAGCATCCACACTCAAACCACTGTAGTATAGGAGAGGGTTTTGCACGTGTTCAGCATTCTGCTGAACGTTGTAAATATACCTCAAGTACCAACTGTTATTTCCGATGTTCTCCATGACAGACGGCTGTGTGTAGCAGGCTGTAAGACAAACTGTGTCCAGGCAGTACAAATGGGAACATGGTCTGATATAAATGAGTCATATCCAGCCAACCATAAATCTCAAGGAAAACATGACTACCCATTGATTCCAAACTGCAAAATGACTCGAAACAGTTTGTTTCCAAATTCTTTTTTCGGGGAAATTGATTTTCCGAGACAGACAGCCATGCTAAGATGTGGTACAGTGCTTACTGTGGATGCTAAATATAACCATGCACACTGTACGACTCTGCCAAGACTATCAAGGCTGAAAGGAAGGCATGAGATCAAAAGCAATCATTCTGTACAGGACGCAGGGCAGAGCCTCTCCCCGCTGTTCTGTCTGCTCACCCGAGACTCTGGAGAACTCCTCCTCCCAGGCCCCCTCCTCCTCCTCCTCCTCCTCCTCCTCCTCCACTCCCCCTCTCCTCTCCTCCACTCTCCAGGTTCGCTGCTCCACCACTCTGTCTGCCGCATTGACACACGGCCTTGGGGGGTTCCTGCTCTCCAGGTACTCCATCTCGCGCTCCACCCGCTCCACCTTGACCCCCGCCCGCTCCAGGTCAAGGTGGAGGGTGCCGTGCTCCTTGCCCAGGCGCTCCATGATGTCAGCGGACAGACGCTTGAAGTCTCGGAGCTCGGTGTGGTAGCGGTTCGACTGCTCGTGCCAAACCTCCATACGATCCTAGCAGGGGAGAAGACATGCACGGGTCAAGACAGACACAACCTTGTGTGATGAATGAGCCTGGACCAGAGCCCAGAGTTTCCCAGACCTCTTGAGCCCATGAATCATGAAAAACTTAAGGAACTACAGTCCCAGCCCGCTGTGCAGTGCTATGACCGGTTCAAATCAATTCATAATTAGGGTTCTAAGCCAGGGGTCTGTTCTGTTTCCATCAGACATGGAGGTTTTGTGGACTTCCGATTGCATCAGCACCATCCCAACCCCAGCAGTGGGCCGCCACATTTCACAGTGTAGTGATTGACGCAGAGTGAAATGGATGGGAGATAAATTGAAAATGAAAAGTGATGCGAGGTTCTTCCTCTCCCCTCGTCTCTGTACAATTATCTGCTGGATGGATGGGAATTAAAATATCCTTGAAGACTTGATGATAAACGGATGTGTTCATCATATCACACCATGAGAGGAGGCAGACTGCATCCTGGAGACACGATATGTGAGACACAGTGAGCGTAGAAAGAAAGAGGGAGAGGTGATGAGGGAAAATACATGTTTCACATATGAATTTTCTCTGAGCAACTGTTTTAACAACTGTAAAAATATTACAAATATTTCCCTTCTTTTTTTCTGAGGCCATGCTCTAGATGTAATAAAGGAAGAAGATAAGTAGTACCCTGTCCTAATGAATAGGTTGACTTCAGCGATGCATTTTCTGAAGGAAGTATTAACATTTAAATTACATTTTAGAGAAGTAATTGCTTTCCAGAACCCTCCTTGGTTCGCATATAGGTTACGCACAGCAGACAGGATGGAGCCACCAAGGATTCAGCCTGGATTTTTCTTCACGCTCAGTTCAGTAAACAAACTTGCCATCATCAGTGAAGACTGATTATAAGAGGGAAAAACTGTAAATGGGATGAAGAGGGTGTACTCTACCCCAAACTTGACATAATGTATTTCCAGAAATGAATATTTCATAATAATTTCCTTCAGTAAGCCTCGGGCACTGGGCTCGTCCCTTCCCAAGACTGATGTTACACTGTCTCCTTTCTACCTGTGAAGAAGGCAGCAGCCATCAGTTCTGCAATTACAGTTTCATTTTTGTCAGCGCCGAAAGTACATTGTGTGTTTATTGTCAGCGTGTAATTAAGCGTGACACAAAGGATGTTGGGATTGGTTCTCATTGCATCCTGACAGATAAAAGTGGTGTGTGAGAGGGAGAGAGGGAGAGAGCGACAGAAAGAGAGGAAAAAAAATATGCGCAAGAGAGAGAGAGATAGAAAAGAGAAAAAGGATATTGGGAAAGGAGAGAGAGAGAAAAGAGAGAGCCAAGGACAGAAGAGCTCACATGCATCCCCTGCTCTTCTCCCAAGGGCCTGCGCCTAGTTGATGAGTCGGCCAGAGACTGGATTAATTGGATTTCTGAAGACGTGTTCAGATAGGAAAAGGAACTTGATGCCTAAAATTGAATTTGAAAGAATCTCAACACATTCACAAAATGATCTTGCTTGCACATCGCCATGTTTTCAACTCCAGTAGTCTTTCATAGACATATATTTGCTCCAAAAATGCATGGAAGGGAACCTCATGACATTAAGTGTCATAACTCTGCTAATCCTCAGGGAATTGAAGTAACTAGTTTGTGTACTGGCTCCCCTCTTACCTCCATAGCAAGGAATCTGTTCTCCAGGTAGTCCATCAGGCCCTGGTAGTAGTTCTGGGCACTGGAGAGAGCCCAGGCTGACGACAGGAGCAGGAGGATGGACGCTCTCATGGTGGACTGATCCAGGGGACACCCACGTCCCTCAGACTAGGTGCTGAAAAGACCTCCACCAGTATCTCTGCTTCCTCTGGATGTGGACTCCTTGCTTGGACTTGATCCCTGTACAGTCTCCCACTGGATGGTGGGAAATGGGATGTTATGTACGTCTCAGAGTGTAAGAGTGCAGAGGGAGAGCGAGAGCAAGAGAGGGGGGAAGAGAGAGAGAGAGAGAGTGAGAGGGGGGGGGAGAGAGTAAGAGAGGGAGAGGGAGAGAGAGAGAAAGGCCAGGTTCTGGGGTTTCAAACTTTCTGGCTCTCTCACCATGCTGGAATGTTTTCACTAAGTCCCAGGGAGGAGCCTCTTGCTTCCCTGTCCTCAGAACTAATGTACCAAATACTGTATGTGTGAGTGCGTGTGTTTGTGTGTGTGTTGTGTACCTGACTGCATGTGTTAGTATCTTGACAAATCTCTGTCAGAAAATTGACTGTCCTCTGTGTGTAACAAATGCGATGTCTGTAAATGTATGCTACCCTCATCACACCCAAAGTTTTTCTCAACACTCATTTCAGTGAAGCAGTTGCTCGACTTTAACATTGTTTCCTGTGCTAGATATTGCATAACTTATGTTATATATCATGCAGTATGGGCCCAAATTCAAGGCAAGCGAGAACTGAAAAGATGGTTACATTATGTATATGAATAAAAACATATAATCACATTTTCACAGAAATTCAACTGTTTGGTATAGTATTGCTGTGTCATAAGGGGATTATCTTCACGGAGAATAAGCAACCAATCAACTAACCGTTAGTAGGTTACTAACGTAAACCTACAGCATGTGAACTGTAAGCCTGGGCCCAGATAGAGAGGAATCAGCCATGTACATTGATGAATGGCTTCAGCACAGAGGTGAACTGCAGTGGGCTGAGCCATTGCCTGCCCCACGCACAGTCTGTCCTGTTAGCTGAAGGCATGTTGTTCCCCTCCCACACTGCAAATAGGATTACTGAACCCTTCTCTCAATTGACAGGGATTACATCTCTGGGATGTGAGAGAATAGAGCACCCAGAATATTGTCACTGGCCCAACTCTGCACTGTAGCTTTTATGTACTGTACTGTCTGCAGGAGGTTTACACTTCAATAGATAGATTTGTCGGATCAGATCGCTAATTTTATTTTTAAATCCTTAATCGGAATATTGTTTTTGCATTAATCACAAAGATGTACAACATCACATGCAACACCGATACGTTATATGTGAGAATGCACAATGAAAACATGAGATAACATCCTTCCTGACCACCTTCTTTCCTTCCTTAGGAGGCTCGGTCTTCTTCTACAGATCTGTCTACGGTCTCCAGACTGACAGTTACTTTTAATTGGCTACTAGTTGTCCTCACACACCTACGTGTTAGAGGCCACGCCTGACTGACCTGTGCCTCACAACAATTTAAACCCCTAATTTGGATCCTTTTTAATGAGACACCCTGTGATTGTCTGCTCTTATCATCTTGGAGAACCCTGTGAAGTGAACCTAACCAAGACCCCAGCTATTTTTATGCCCACTGACAGGGGATAACGTTGTCACGGCAACAAAGTGCCAGCTGCCTGTTGGACTGAAGTCTGTGTTCCGTGCCTGATCTGGTTCTGTCTGGCAGTCTGGCTGTCTGGCTGTCTGGCAGTCTGGCCATCCAGCGTCTGAAGACTCAGGAGTTGTTATTCCCTGGAGGTATTTTGTTCAGAGATAAGAATGAAAAAAAAAAAAAACGTATCAATGTGAATTATTTTTATCATTTTTTTCAGTGTATTAAATCAATTTGAGGCGAAGCATTCCCTCTAGTCGTCTGTCTGAGGATATTTAGATCTTTTATCAATTATTGTCATGATGAGGGTGCCAATGATTGATTTGGGGTTTGAAAGGACAAGGAATTAATAATTAATGACTCATCCCAGAATAATAACTCATGGCCTGAAGGTGAGATTTGATGAACAGATCCACCACAACATCTGATCAGTTACGGAGAGTAGAGGCTTCCTCCCCTGCCTGCTCAGGAACCAACGCAAAGATGCTGCTGTTTGGTTTTCTCTCCCACTAGATGGCAGCAAGTCTCTGCCTGTGTGGAGAACGCAGGGGGATTGTCTCACAGAATAGGGAATTATTACGCTTCAAGGGAAGACCATGTACTCTGAACAAATTACTTTGAAGATTAGTTTATCACGATGCGAACAAGCTTCAAGAATATGGGATTGACTGCTCTGTCATGGACGTGTTTTCATGCCAACATCACAGAAGGAGTACGGACCTGTATGTTTACAGACAGTGCATCGCTGGCTGCGTTTGCGTGCCAGTACTGAAAGATTTTTTGTGTGTATGTGTTTCTCAACTTGTGAAGCCTGTTTGTGTGCATGTGTGTGTTTGTGTGTGTGTGTGTGTGTGTGAATATGAGTGAGAGTGTGTGTGTGCATGTGTGTGTCTGCGTGTGTGCATGTGTGTGTATATACAGACAATTTGTGAATCTATCATGTAACTTCATGTGCATATCTTTCCATGCTCGTCCCCTCCCAGGCATAACAAAACCCCTCTCCCCCACAACAAAAACCAAACACACATAAAGGCTGCATTCTTTATTAGCCTTTTGTATTGATTGAGGGGGTCAGAATACACGACCACCTAGTGCCAGGTCGTATAAAATAGCAGGCCGTTGTGAAGCACCGTAAATCCTTTGGGCTCTTGTAAATAGCTTAAATACACCCGAGGCGCCAAATCACTTGACCTGCGTTAGCCCCGCCGTTTGGGAGCTTTCTGGCTGACTGAACAGTGTGGAGCCAGCCCCTCTCCTCCCATTCTCTGGCTGTCAGTCCAGGTAATAGTCAAGGCCTTATTAGTAACACGCTCTCTCCCTCCCTCCCTCTTTCTCTCTCTGTCTCTTTCTCTCTCTGAGCTGACTCTTCCTGGCTCCAACCTCAGGGGCACTCGTCCGTTTAATCAGTCGCTAAGAGGCTAGGCGGCTGCTTCCTTGACGTCTGGTGTTCGCTTTCTCCCTCATCATGTCTTGTCTCCTCTCTCCCTTTTCTCTTTCCTACTTCTGGAACATTCTGCAACCCTTTCCTTTAATCCAGTCTTGTCCTGGTTTCTGTTAAATTGCACGCACATCTTTGGTGAGTATCTCATTTCTGTCTTCACACTCTGTCTCTTCTAGCCCCATCTCTTGCTGTATTTGGTCTGTTATCCTGGTCTTGGTCTGTGCACTTGTGTACACCTGGCAGGTCTATCACTACTGGAGACAGACGCCAGTCTAACTGGTTTCTCGATCAGAGAATCTATGAGTTATCTTAGCTACAAACATCCACTGATTAGATGTCCATGATGCTTCCAAGAAATGTGAAATCGTTTCCGAGGACTCTTTTCTAAACCATATCTACTGTGACATTTCAAAAGTATGCTTTGTGTATACACATCAGATCTGCCCTCTCAGATCGCCCTCTCTGGCATAAAAGAACATCCTTCAGAAATCAAAGTATGAAATGGTCTGTGCTGGAGCGTTGCTTCACGACAACATGCCTTCTATCCCAACACATGAGGCTAAGTGTAGTGAGCAGTGGAGGTCTAAGAGGCTGTGGACAGCTGCTGAGAGGGAAAAAAAAAACCCTGACAAAGCAGCATTTATCCCGGGCGAGGGCTGCACAGGGATCCAGCGCAGCAGCTTGACCACTGGAAATAAAGACACAGTATGTGAGAATATCCAAGGAAATGCCCTCAGAGCTCCAGTAGTTGTCCCGGGACGTGAGCACACAGCTGTTAGCCTCTCTCTCCTCCTGTGGCGCTCTGCCTACGTCTGGATCACATGCTTACCGACTCTGGTTCTTATCAGAGCCAAGCTGTCTGTTGAAATGTTGGATTCGAGTTGGGAGCATTTCCTAATGGGTCGTGTGGCCACGGCAAACTGCTTTTCCTGCTAGAAATGCATGCGCCCCCAAACGCTGTCGTCCCCTATAGGGTTGCACGGGACTCTTTCATGCATAACCACACGATCCCACTCAGCAGCCCATGCACAACACTAATTAGGCCCGCACACAAGCGTTGTCAGGCTTCCCTCGGCGCGGTGGGAGAAGCTGCGTGTGCGTGACGGACATGTTCCGGCATTGTTCTCGTTGCTGCTTCTCCCTCTGGAGCCGTGAGGGAACATGGCAGGAGGCGTGCCCGTGCATACCATTAACCCCCAAAGCCCTCATTACAGGAGTACTCCCATCTCCTCTATACCAGCCAAACATGTTCCCTCATGCACCTCGCCTGCTCCAAGCAGCCCCGCGACGATCATCTCCCAGCAGCCCTCTGGCACGCCGCTCCACTCTCTAACGATGACTCACCTGAGTGAAATGCTTCAAACTCTGATTAATGATGGCTTTACTGTTGCCAGGTTGTGAAACTAACAAAGAGGTACCGTATGTATGGGCACGGCATCCTCTTCCCGGCGATATGGGCGCCCCTGACCCCCTGTGGGCCCCTCTATCATCCAAACATACAATGATGTTACGACACCAGACATGATAAATCATGAGCGCACTTGTATCTATACTGTAAACATGCAGACCCATGTGTGCGATGCCCTGAAGCATTTCTTGCATTCTACAATGTTTATCAGACTGCTTTAAATCACACAAAAATTACTTTTTGTTTTCAACCCAGGTTAAATTGTATGAAAGTGAGGTGTTGTTTTACAAGGAGAGAATTACATGTCTGTACTACGACGCTGTAGGTAGTGAAAGTCCAAAGTAGAGACTCAAGAGATTTATCCATGAAGAAGCTCTGTAATCACCACATGTGGCTAAACCCTCTCATTCACAACCCCTACCTTAGTGATTACATCACAAAGGGTTACAGTTGTGAGCACAGTGACCGGCAATGTGTAAAAGTAGTGCTGAGCTACAGCCACAGTGCACCTAGCCACCGCTGTCGGCTCGCTGGCTCCCGGGCCACATGTGGGGAGCATGTGGTTGTCTGGAGCGTGAGATGCCTGGGTATTGTGCTAGTTATGTCCTGGGAGTCTCTTATCTGAAAGCCAGTGTCACAACAAGAGCATCCCAGCAGACTCTGACAGACGGGGCGGGGGCAGCAAGACTTGTCAGCAGCTGTTTCAGGCCGTTGCATGGTGTGGAAAAGCTCTGTCATAGCCTACCTAATGGTAATTGTTTGGGGCGCTGAGAACCCACTGTCTTGTCTGACTGTGAGATGGCATCTCAGGGTCTGGAAAGAGGGGAGGGCTGGGGGGTGGAGGAAGGCGGGGCAGAGATAGAGACAGGTCATCCCAGTTGGTGAGGCTGCTTCAGCGTGATAAATAACGTTGGTGCTAAAAGGGAGTATTTCAAATCCATGGACCAAGTGACAGCAGAGAAATAGATAGCATTAGAGAGAGAGAGACTGAGAGAAAGAGAGATAGAAATAGACAGAGAGAGAGAGATAGAGAGGCCAAGAGAGAGACAAAGAGAGACAGAAAGAGTTAGAGAGAGAAAGAGGGTGGGAGAGATGGAAGGGGAGGAGGTGAGCTGAGGAGAGGGAGATAGAGAGAAAGAGAGAGAGAGAGAGAGAGAGAGAGAGAGAGAGAGAGAGAGAGAGAGAGAGAGAGAGAGAGAGAGAGAGAGAGAGAGAGAGAGAGAGAGAGAGAGAGAGAGAGAGGGAGAGAAAGTGTTGGGGAGAGATGGCGTCCCAGTCAGACTGTCTGGCTGCAGCAGGATCTCCAGCACTCAGCGTCATATGATTCCCAGGTCAGAGGTTATCCCTACTGATGAATATCGGGTCCAGGCCAGTCTCCCTCACAAAAGAAAGGGAGTTGTTTTCACTCCCAGGGTCTGGAAAGTTTATTTCAGGAATTCATTCTGCCAGCACGAGACTGTAAACCTGTCTCAAGCTAGAAGAGTTATGTCCACAAATATTGGACTTTTTTAAAATGGTTTTATCGACGTGCCAAAAGATCTTCTAGGCACTCTTTTTCATATAAATACATCTATGTGTTACCTCCTAATAATGGGTGAAAGGGAACCTTTACTGTTAAAACACACATCCCTAGGATTTTGAAAATGTTCTGAGGATTATCTAGGTGTGATGAGAGTACAGCAGTCCTCGTCACTCTGGAAGACTCATCCCACACAGTCTCCTCATTAGAACCAGACTAAAGAGCTTTTGCAGACATTTAAACCCCACATACAGGTTTCCATGGGCATTTCAAATAACACTCACGCGTGTTTCTCCTAAAAGGCCCCGCAAGATCAAGACTGTCATGAGAAGGCAGGTGTGATGTATTAGATCTCACCTCGGAACAAATGGGACAGTGGAGCTGGACGTTTATGAGACCGGGTCCGTTTTCACTGGGATGTATACAATCTCCTGACAGCTTTGATTCCATGGCTGAAACACTCTTGCTGATTGCTCATGTGGACCAGGACGCTGGCCTGCTGCTGACTGCTCCTCAGGCCAGCGGTGTTGGGGCGTCCCTGGGGAAGAGACTCCTCTCCGCCGCCTGGGAAGGAGGGCCGTCACCACCTCGCAGATTTTAACGAGGCAGGGTGTTGCCAGGGTTTGCGGTTTGCAGTTTATTAACGCGGTAACAAGGAGAGGAGTGAGTGATGGCGGGTGAGGGGTTGGGCGAGCGAGGGAGGGAGGAGTGTTTGGTGAAGAAGGTGGCATGGTGGCTGTACAAACGTGTGGTGTGGCTTTTGTTAATAGTATCAGTTAACGGGGCACGACCTTGATGCTACCTTATGGCAAATCAAGGAAATAGGTACATAATGTGTAATAATAAGGATTATGTAGGGATTCATTCTTTAAGAGTAGAGCAAATTGTAACACTGATGGAAAGTAAAAATTACACACATAGGATTAATTCTAATAGCAACAATTATTTTTAATTAATTATTTTACCATCTGATGGATACCAGTGACTGACCTCTAGCTTAACTGAAAGTGAAGTTTGATTAAAACATCAATTTAAATCAGCACAAAATGATAATAAAAACACACATCGTCACACATCACTTCCTAGCATTCTTACAGTGACCAAGTCGCAGAGTGGTCCTTGATAAATATTTGTATTTGTTTTGGGGTAATCCATTGCCTGGCTGTCCCCTACTGGCAACGGAGGAGGTGTGGGTTGATGAGTGTTGATTTGGGAGCACCACAGGACCCCTTTGAAGCTCACTGTCAGGTTGATAGGAGGCCACATGGTGTGATGTGGGATGCCCCCCCCCATTCTTGCTGAATGGAGGTGGGCCCTCTGAGGTGGGAACTAGATGAGCTGGCACAATGGATTCTGGCTTGGTGGTTCTGCTACATTCCCCCTTCCTGGCAACATCCGATGACCCAACGTCATTGGACGGTTGGCATGTGAGAAGTGCACAGTGCGAACTAACACAGCATGACAGCATTTCCTCCTGTACACATTTCCACAAGCAAAATTATGTAGGAATAAATGGAGACACTAAGTTGGGTACAACTACAAGTTACCTGGGGATTCTAAAGCCTCGTCATGAAAGGAAAACTAAACAGACATAAAGGAGAGGTAGAAATAACAGTAAAGTCATGATTTTCCTGGAAAAGGGATCGCACTAATTGAGGCCAGCGGCGTTTTCACCCGTGATCTTATGCTAGGAGGCGATGTTAACACACGGGTGTGCAAGCAAAGAACACAGACTAGGCAGGCGGTGGTAGCCACACCCCGCTTCAAAAGTCTAGTCAAGTCCTCACCACATTCCAGAACCCTCAGGAGAGTGAGAAGATGTGTTTGGCTTGTTGACATTGGACACTGCAAGGCAGAGGTGGTAACATCTCCTAGGTAGTTTTCACTCATTCCTATGTCTTTCCTTTTAGATTCTCAGTTCCTCCACAAGTTGTTTTTCTTATCAAGTGAGGTCAAATACAATCTAAAGTATCAGGTCATTTGATTAACGATCATACAGAGTGAGTTACAGAGTTACCAGCATGTCTGTTCTGTGTATTTGTTGTCTTTATGGCCCCGGATTAACCTAGAGTCTGCCGGCTCATCCCACCCTGGAGTCCAGACCAGAACATCTCCATCCACACTCCCCCCTACTCCCAGGAGACCTAAACCCCACACCCCTACCCTGCTCCCACAGCCAGCCCTGACTCCTTCCTCCCCCCCCTCACTAGCCCTGACTCCTTCCTCCCCCCCTCACTAGCTCTGACTCCTTCCTCCCCCCCTCACTAGCCCTGACTCCTGCTTCCCCCCCCCTCACCAGCCCTGACTCCTGCCTCCCCCCCTCACCAGCACCGTCCCCCTCAACCTGTCTTATCGCTCAGGGAGAAGATAATGGAGGAGATTTGGCCTTATTAGTGCCATTAGTGCTATTCTGTGTCTAGTCATCAGTCTTGTGAAGAGGCACATCTTATGCTGGATGCTTGACATGTTTTTCGTAATGACCAAGCTTAGTGGCGCTACAGAAAGAGTTAGCTGGCTGGCGCCTGCCGACCCACAGTTGAGTGAGGCCCATGGAGGGCTGTATTGGTAGAGATCTGAATAATATATCCCCTTTTTCACTGGACAGTCAGACAGTTGGTCTTTGGCACCGCAATGACTATACGCCTTCCATATGACTCTGGAATGACCACTTAAAGCTGTTTCCAGAAATACAGATTTGAATGCTAATTTCTGAGTCTTCCTCAGTTCACCTTCCTCTTCAACTGTTGAGGCCACTCCTCAAGTGATGTGTGGAGACAGTCCTTTTGGAACAATAGCTTCCACTAAGGAGGAGGGAACTACCCCTTTGTTAGTAAGGGGTTTTATAAACTGGACAGTGTATTAAGTGATATTGATCATTAATAACATTGCAAATGAATCAAATCCATTACAAGGCAAACATGTCACATAATGACATCTCACCTACTCTATGATTATTGTAAATAGGAGAGAGAAAGTGAGAAAAAGAAAAGACCAAGGAGGAGCAGAAGTGAGCAAGAAGTAACAGCTAGAGGAGAAGTCTAAGCTTGAGAACAATCCCTCACATCCCTCATACCTAACACTTATCTGGAAGAACAACCAATATGGCCGCTTTTCACCCTTACTTATCAACAACATTTGACTACCAATGCAACAGGAAGTTGCACAATGAGGTGTGAGAAACAACGCAAAAACTTCATCCAGCGACTCAAGTCTTTAACAATAAGAATGGGAGGAGGGTGTCTCCCAGCCTACATCCATAACACAGAACTATCCTATCATACGATCGAGTGACATTGCTCATGCATGTTTATGACTGTGCACGCACAACAGGCACGTGTCGAACATGCACAAACACAGTGATGGGATTGTGTAAATAGTCAGACAAGCCAAGTTCAGAATGGACACAATAGGTTTGAATGTCTCAAGTCTTTGTGCAAATGACTCTAATTGTGACATTGATTCAGCGAGCTTGACATTCCTCTGCCTCTTATGGTTTTGCTGCTATGTGTCTTGGAGCCTGGGGAGCCATTAACACGATATCAATCTCCCAGATGGCTCCAGTTTGGGCCTCCGTGGGCTCCCGGAGTGAACCTGCTGTCCGATGCAAGGACTCCCCAGGGAGGTGGGCATCAGGACAAACAATTAGTGCCAATGACAGATCCATGTCAGACGACATTTGGTAATTAGGGGAGCGTTCTGAAAGACACTCTTGTGTTCCTATACCCTAGAGTCTCCAATTTAGATCTAGGAGTCCCTGTCCTTTTCCCTGTCTCAGTCCCAGTCCCAGTCCTTGGCCCTGGTCCTGGTCCTGGCCCTGGTATACTGGAGCTGGGAGTTGGGAGACTGGTTTGTTGTGTACTTTTGTAAGATGGGATGGTCCTGTGTCCTCACACAGCTTTGGCATGTCTGTGGCCACAGTTAAAGAGGCTTGAGTTTATAGGAGGACAGAAACAAGACATGATGGAACAGCACAATTAAGGACCCTTGTGTGAATAAATGAAACAGTAAATACATCTGACAGATGTGCAATTTGAGAGTCAAATTATAGAAAATTACTCTTGAATTGCTGTCTGCTTCAAAACTATGCTTGTCTTGGAAGAGAGATGTGAAAAGGATTATTAAAATGAAGATGGGACACGATGCACAGACTAGGCAGTGACGACTGTGCAGGCTGTAAATTCTTTTTAAGATTTTAGAGAGACCACAACGTTTTAAAAGGAGTGAAATTTCGTTTTTCGACTGAACCAGACAATTAAGCCTGAGAAAACTCAGCAGAGAAAGATGAACTAATGAACGTGTGGTTGTGTGTTGGTTGATATTTTGCTACCCGTCTTCATCCACAGCAAGGTTAGGTTTCTATGAACTACACCAGCACCATCAAAAGCCCTCCTATGACTTGTCTGCTAACTGACTGACACATGCAGACAGACAGAGAGGTGCTGTTTGCAGAAAAATGTCTCAGACTCCTGGTGGGTTCTTGAAGTTTCCCAGGAGTCTCCAGGTCTGAGGAACTGCCCTTACGCCGATGCGTTTGCTGAGCAGAATTTATAGGAAAATCAATTGTTGCTCACAGTATGTGTACATTGCTCCTTCCAAATATTCACTGAGCTGCTCATTGTAACATAATCTAGGAACCACGCTGTCTGTGACAATAAAAAGAAGGAAGAAAAATATCAAAGAAAGTGAAAGGAATAAAGACTAGTGGATCAGTACAGCATGTCTCTCCATTGCTTTTGTCTGGAACACATTCCATTTTCCTGAAACGACAAGACAAACGGTTGGAGTGGTATCCTGGCAACCGTTTTGTTTAGGGCGGTCAGGCTTGGTATCAGAAGGACCTGGACTCCGTGGAGTTGTTTGGAGTAACTTAGGTTGCCATGAAAAAATGCAAAGCATGCTCAAAACATAATATACAGGAGCTGGGCGTCAGAGAGAGTCTCTCTGTCTAGGCTGCTCTCCGCAGGTAGCCATGTTTGGAAGTGCTGACAAAGGGGGGAGAAACACAGGGAGCATGGGGATGGAGTTCTGGGATGGAGTCCCTCCAAATGACACGTCCTTCACATTGTTAAACTGAAATTCAGCTCATCCCTTTCGGGTATTGTGTGATTGCATGTGATGAAGACCATGTTGAAACTGTTGGCGGAAAGTCGTTGCTTTCATCAAGCCAAGGTCGAAAAGCCTCTGTTCCACTCATGTACAGCTTGTTGAATTGATCATCACCAATAATATGATGACAGATGGTTTAAAGGTTGTTAGCAAACTATAATGTCATCTGACAACAGCTTTAATCATGTAGTGTTGGCAGTGTGACTCAGTTCACTACTTTGTCATTTTGGGATCCCGTTGAGTCCTTACGGTCTGTCCAGATGAGGTTCTGCTGTGGCCATCACGCTATGGGCCAGTCACCAGGGAGGAGGAATCTGCTCATTAAATCCTCATTAAAGCTATGCAGCCCAACTATGCCGGTTTAAACAACTCAGGGAAGACAGAACTCACACGTTCACAATGGGGCCATTCATAGAAGTTCACTTCTCTGGAGGAAAGGGAGAAAAAACAGTTGCTCTTAGCATTTGGGCAGATGTAATTGCGATCACTCAGCTCGTCTGATGCTGATAATGGGGCAATGGGAAATTCCTGTCAGGGAGTCATGGAGCAGGGCGGTTTCGCAACCGCTTTGGCAAGCCCTGCGCATACAACGCCAGGGCAGTGAATGAGTCGCGACATGCTCACATAGCTGTCATTAAACACTTTTTTGCACATAAGACAATCAAAACCCTCAAAGTATGTCTCATGCACTTTGTTCTAGAGCAAGGAAGACATGATGTAGAACATTACCTTTCTGTCATCTGTCTAACACATTTGTGTTGACGCTAGGTTTTAGCTAGTTGTTTGACTGTGCAGTGGGACTGATGGATGAAGAGTGACCTTAAGCATGGTATTTCAGCCATTGGCCTTGAGACACAGGCCTTTGCTTAATAGCACATTTAAGATTTGTATTACATTTGAAGAAAACTTGAGTTCATGCTCTGTGCCTTGTCATGACATGGATCAGTCAGTTCCAGTAATGCCATGAGCTAGGGCGCAGTCAGCACGTGGACAGTAAATACTGGGACCAACTTACCCTGGGTACAATGTGTGGCACTTTGTGTCTCAGCAATGCGTTCATGAGCAGGGCCTTCATCAAGCCATTCAAGCATTGATGTTAACAAGCTCCTACAGGTGCCTAGACAGGCATTTGTGCAATGGAGGCTAAAAGCTTCTTATCAGTGCCTTGTGATACAAAGACCACCCAGGACAAATAAAAAAGTATTATCACTGCATTATATGGCTCGCATGTAATCATTCTTTAATATATTTATATGTGCTTTGTATGTAACTGTTTCATTTGAAAACAGATTGGACATGACAATAAATTATATGCAAACATAAAAGTTGTGTCTAAAACCAACTATTCTTTGGTGCATAGGTTAGTAAGCAACTATTTTTCCTTTGGCAACCTGCCAGAGTGAAGGAATTTTAGGTATTTTTTGTCATTTCTGCTAAAGAAATATGGGAATATATATATACTTATTGCAACTAAAGGCATATACTGAGTGACAACAGATATAGGACCCTTTATTTAAAATATTTTAATTTTGATTATAGTACAATATCAAAAGACCTAATGAAAAAATATAATCAGAATGAGATATGACATTTAATTGGAATTAATATGGTCTTAATACTCTTTCTCATTTATATTTAGGTTCAGACGAGGTATAGGCTAAGTTCAATCGTTTTTCATTAAATATTTGGATACACAGAAACATAAATACCAAAAACATTCAATTTAACAGCTTTTAGTTAAGTATTACTAGAGAATATTTAATCATAATTTACAGACTACTTCATTGACTGTGCTAAAAGAAACCAATATTAGAAATGTACCACAATACTCATCATGGTGTGTGTTGATGGATCCACTTAGCATAGCCAGTGTTTAGTACTGAGCTTGTTCGAGTGTCCTACGTTCATTTTATTCAGTCACCTCACGTACCTTCCATAGCTGTACACTTGAAAACTGTAGGCTATACTCATTTTCTAAATGCAATAAAACAGAAATAACATGTTGCAATAGATGTCATAACAGAGATGCCTCTGATGGCCCATACAATATCCACTGAGCATATTTGTATTATCCAGTGTAGTCACATAGTCTACGTACCATAATTAATGACTAGAGATTGATGAAATGATAAACCCTTTACATGCAATAACTGGTGTATACAATGAATTTGGGTTCCAATCCAAACAGATAAATACACAGTTACACTATTCCGCTACACTGCACATCCATCTATGTGATGATCAGTGCAAAGTCTGTATAGGGAACAGATAACAAAGCATCATAATGTGATGCAGAACAACCATAGCTTGTCATGGTTCATGGTGTTTGAGGAAGAAAATGAAATCCACTGTCTTGTCCATCAGATTGTTCTGTCCTAAAGTGAAACTCTTTTGGCCAATGATACTGCAGTTAGGAATTTACAGAGTCTCAGTCCTCAAACTTTCATAACTGTCCTTCCTCCATTTGCCAGAAGTTCAGAGGCCACATTGCCCAAGTCTTGTGTCAGCAGCCATCTTTCCAATCTCTCATGTTAACGGTGAGAACGTCAGTTAGTAGTCCACTGAGATACAGTAGGCCCAAACAGCATCTGTTGCCGGAGTCCTTGTGGCCACTGGAGAGAGGTGAGGCTATACGCCCAGCAGCATGCCCATGAAGTCAGAGCCATTCTGTATTGTAATTGATGCCCCAGCTGCATTGTCCACAAATATTGAGGTGTACTGTCCCACCTACAGAAACACAATAACCTTTTAAATATAGCAGAGCACACAGTCTTGTGCAGTGGCATTGCAAAGGACGGCATATTGTTGCACAGCATAACTTAAATTATGAATTAAAGTAAACTTTCAGATAATATTTCTTAATTTACTGAAACTTACCTGAAGTTCAAGCAATCCTTGCACATAGACTGTAAATATCTTGCTGTTGCTTTCTAATCCAACAATCATTTCCAATGACCTACATTTGATCCAATACAAAAACAATGGAAAATCAATGTCAGCTGTGCAATAAAATGTATTTACTTGCATGTTAAATATGTTATGGTAGATTAATGTGCAAAATCTTCATTCTGAGAGTGTTTTTCTGGTTTGAGGACAGAATGATCTGCCATGAAGTCTGTAGACTGTAGTTATATTGCTGTAGGGTTAGGGTTAATCTCACAGGCCAAACTGAAAGCATTGGCTCCTGTTTAAATGAAATGCTGCATTTTGGGGGCGAATCAATCATGTTTGTCTTCACTCTAACTGCGATTGCAATGAGCCTCATTTTACATTCTCCACATTTTCATGTGTGGGAGTACCAGACTGAGTGGAGCTTTAGCTGGGAAAGCAAAAACTGAGCTCACTTTTGGGTTAGGAAACCCATCATAATGGTATTATTTATGTGGCTCTTTCATAATACTATGTTTCAGAGGGATATTTTGGTGCTCTACATACATTCTAGTGTTTGGGAGCAGTTAATGTCTTTATGTCAGCAACATATGCCATCACAATATGGTATGCACAGACACACAAAGCAGATTTTGATTGCTTTTCCGCCCGTTATTTACATCCTGTGTGAGATTGACATTCATTATATGCCTCACACATCCCAAAAAGGGCATTTATGTTCTATGTCCCGTCGAGCAGGGAGCAGCATGGTGTCTGAAGGGTCAAAGGTGAGTCTATAAAGATTACTGAGGCGACAGGGACCAGAACAGGGTGTCAACAGTTTCCTTTAAAGACCTGCCACACTTTTACACAGGAAATGCCTAACTGGTTCCACACAAAGTATAACAGACAACATGTTTAACAGATCATAAATACTTGCAAAAGTAACGCTGGCATTAAACACAGTTAAACTGCAAACAACATGGATTGAAAGACAGACTGTTATAGAGAACCTCAACCGCAAACTAATGAGAAACATAATTAACTAACTAGGACCTGATCTGGTGGATAGTGCAATGAATCACTTCTTGTAATTGAAACAATCCTCATTCTGTTTTGTTCGATAAGATGGATCTTACATGTTACACAAGCCAGAACAAACCAGAACCACATGTTTTTTGTATGCCAAGGTGTCAAAGTGCACCAGTATATGGTGAATTGGAATGAAGGACTAGACATTGAAGGCTTTGTTAATCTTCAAAGTCATTCTACTCAGCACACTAAGGGCATACTCACGTGTACCGGTGGCACAGTGACTCAATACAGATCAACACTCGGATATTGTCCCTGGCTCTGAGTTGGCTTTTGCTCCTCTTCACCTCGTTGTGGTCTGCATGGAGAAAACAAGAGGATCCATCAATGATCAAAAGGTCCACAATTTGATGTTGCCAGTGTGAGCTAGTAAGTGTTACTCACCAATATGAACGTTTGCAGAAAACTGATAGATGCCTGTGACTGGAGCAGTGAATCGTCCAGTGGACTGGTCCATGCCCCTGCCTCTCAGGAAGGCTCCTTTAGCAGGTGGCTGGAGGAACAGAGGGAATTTATATAAATGTATAATTGACCTGATATTTTTATCCAAAGCAACATTTGGGGTATTTGAACTTGGGATCTCTTAACATGAAGTCAATTTGTATACCACTGAGCAACTGTATAGTCATTCCTACAGTTCTAGATACTCAGAGTTTGTTGAAATATAACCAGGTTACCCATCTTATATTTGTAGAACTAACAACTTAAATAAAAATTAAACATATTAAAACTTATTGGAAAATGCAATTAAAACTTAAATTGTGCGTGTTAAATAACACGCACAGAGTAATAACAATATTCCTGGTGCATGTCTAAGTGTACCCATAATGCCTTTTGCCTTGACAGACTGTCCCAGGGCATAGTAGTTCTTCCACTACAGCATGCTGGTTCAAACAGTGTCTATTTTTGTCCTCTCTAGACCCTATTCCAAGTCACAGACAGAGTGCCTTTTGTATGCTGCCAACAAGTGATGTGGAGCAATGAAAATGTAGATATTTTTGACCATACAGCCTGTTTGAGACTGCGTGGGGCTGCTATGCTTGTGCCAGTGACCGTGATGGGATGATCCCCTCATAATTCCTTCATTCTTATAAACAGAGTGGATACAGCCAGAATCATTTTGCAAAGACAGCTAAAGGAAGAGGTGAATCAGCAGAAACAAGGCAGATACATAACAAGAACACTGAGGGACACACAGAGAGGGAAATCTAAAATAACCACTCGTAAATGTTTCCACCGTTGCTAGTAAACGTACTGTCTGGAAGTTCTGCAGCTCCAGCAGGGTCTTTTTGTCAACAACCACAGGTCCCTTCAGCTTGCAGTGGAAGGCCTCTTCTATCCTCCTGTAAGAAGCCAGCCCTTCCAGGGCCAGGAAGGCTGTGGGCAGCTGGCTTGGACTGGTCTGTCTGTCCACGGCTGCTCTCCTCTCTGTAGCCTCTGGGTTAAACACACAGGTACATGCACAGTCACTTAACTGCCACCGTTTTAAAAACATGGTCTCTTTCCCAAGGGGTAGGGCAGCACGATATGCTATACGTTCCTCAATACAAAACCAAACTGCATTGGTAAATCTAAGGCATTCTGTTACTGTGGTTAGTGACTAGGTTAAAACAGTGGGTAGGGTTACTCTAAAATAAATTACTACAAAAATAAGTTTGGCTAGGTGTAAACTTGGGAACATTTTCTTATAATTACAGCAATTACAGTACACCAACATAAACTGTAGCTACAGAACACCTTCAATTAACTTTGTAGAGATTACCTAGATTAAGGGTATGACATACCTTCTAAAAAATTGTCAAAAGCAATCCCATTACATCACCTTCGTCCTGTACATAAAGCATGTAAGTCCTCCATTTTGTTTCATGTGCAGGAGTTTACCATCAGCATTCTAGCAGAAAAGCTACTGACGTCATCTTACCTTTGATCATCTCTTTGAACTCCTGCAGCAGGACTTCCTGGGTGACCTCTGCCCCAGGGGAGCCAGGAGGGCCCTGGGGCCCTGGAGGGCCAGGGGGACCAGGAGGCCCAGGCTGGCAGAGAGGGGATGGACACAATGCAGGACATGAAACAGTCCACAGAATGGAACCTGTCTTTTTACTAAGTCTACTAAACAAATATAGAAACTGGTGCAGAGCCCTTCACCTAAGTCATGTGAGATAACCAGACTTCAGTTCATGATCATAAAACTATAAGCTGTGAGTCCAAAAAAGTGTTTTGGATCAGATGAAGACGGCTGCGGTATTTACCAGGGGTCGTTTCTTGCGACACTTCCCAGGAAAGTTGCCGACGGGTCGTTTGACAAAGTCCATCCATGATCCCAGTGGGTCAACCCTTTGGTTGTCAGGTACCTGGATCCGCAAAGATGACAGAAACAATCCTAGAACTTTAGATCCAAGTAACAAGTTTACAGGGTGTGTTGCTGAAGTAACAAGTTGAAAGGACTATGTAAGCCCCACTATGGGATAGTGCTAGATGAGTGTGGAGTGATGAACATATGTAGAAGACACATCCTAATTGCAATGAAGCAGGATTTATATGCACTCTGTGTCTCACCCCTTCAAGATCAATGGCTCTTTGAGAAGATTGCTAATTGCAATATTCATCAGATATTTTAGACTTGAATGATTTGGCCAACTGGCGTACAATGCAAAGTATTGTACCTACCTAACTATGACTCATAGTTTCTGCTTACAAACCATCATTGGAAAGTCTTGCCTAAAGATATTATGAAACGGTGCCAGAAATCCAGTCAGGTCAAACTCTCTTTCTCTCGCCTTCACTGTCTACTGACGTCCCAGACAGAATAGATCTTTTTGTGCTTTAGAAAACCTTGTTCAGTCACTTTTTCTCTCCACAAGACTTTCTGCTTATTTTTCCTCTCTCCAGATAATTCACTCAGGTGCCACGTCAATTCTTATGTGTCCAAATAGACTTGGAAGAAAATAAACAAACCTTCTCAAGTGACTTTTTCAACAGATGAAAGTTTCCATGAGCAGTCTCTTCAAAAAGCATTTGTGGGTTGGATGCCATGTTTTAGAGCTCAATTAGTTCGACAGCATTGTAAAAAAAAACATACCAACACTTTCAGACCTTCTAGATTATCTTTTGGGAATTATATGTATCCATATTCTGAAATTTGTGTTACTTTCAAATCTAAGTTATTTGTAAAGGTATAATGTATTGTGTTGATACAATACAATATCTCTTGACAGACTTACATGATCAAAGTGAAACAACCCTGTCATGTTTGAATGTAGCTAAACTTTCAAACTAAATTCACACTGGCATTGTTTCATTTGGGGGGGAAAGTTTCCAATAACCACAAATGACTTGAATCTTCCCCAAGTCCTTCCCCAAACATCAAGTGACTGTGGTTGAGATATAAAGACAGATAAGGAAAAGCAACGGAGGTGAGCTGTCTGAAATGGAATTTGTTTAGATTTGGCAAAAGGACGTGGATCATTTATCTGCAAAACTAACATGGCCCTTTCTTCACAGAAAGACCTGCCTCTTGTTCAACAGCAACAGACTCACTCCTTGTTTGTCTTTCAATAGGCCTGGAATAAAAAAGTTTTCATATTTTTTATTTTCTCTCTTCTTGTTCTCGCTGCCCCCTCCCTACTCTACCTCCCTTTTCTCTCGCTCCCACTCTCTCTTTGTCTGACAGCAGACAAAATAAACAACTTGAGTAACACAGTTCCTCCTGCATGTTGGATGTCTGTGTTGTTGTGGTGCTTTTGAGGCTTGGCAACAGATAAAAGGGAGACAGATTTTGTCAAGACGAAGATACTGTTACTGCATAATCCATAATCCTCCACATCTTTTCCATAACAGAGCCTTAGCCAGCTAATTGGTTACACTTTTGTCTTCGCTTGATGCCACAAAATGCTGGAATTCTATCAGAATTTTTAAATGTTTCATATCAACAAAGATTTGGCTGCTGTTCATATTTAGCTATGATACCTATAGGATGCTCTTTAAGAATTGAAAAGTGCGAATATCCATCAAACAGATATGTGAGTATTCTCACAAAGAACCTATCTCTGACAATCCGACATGATTCAAGTAATACCCCTCTAACACTGACAGCCAGTGAGACACAAAGGCTTCTATACTTTGGCTGCTAATCCTAAGAACTCAAAGAACTACACATCTCTTCTGTTGATGTCATACATCATTGTCTGTTTTTCAGATGTCAAGCAACACAAGTCAGCCCACACATGCGACTTATAATTATATACTTCAGCTATTCCCTGAATAATAATAAAAAAAGTCAGCATTTCATTGCCAGGAAATCCTCCCCTTGTATCCCCTTGTATTGTTAGTACATGCCATTGTAATTAAATTATTAAAACTGTGCCCTAAAGGATTTTCTATGTTCAAGGAAGTTTGGTGGGCGAACAAGGTACAGTAATTATTGCCATTTCTTGAGCAACGAAATAAGACTAATTATATAATAGCCAGGGTGGTTAGGGGCTATGTTTTTGCACTGTGAAGAAATGTATCTTTCTACAGCACTCAAGTAGACATGTAAAACAAAACTGACCATTGCAATACATTCAAGACGAAAAAAATTAGGATTCATTGTATGCAGGTGAGACGACCTCTAGTGTGTTCTTCAAAGGGCGGCATCAGAATCCATACATGCAGATGTGAAAACCATATTGCATGATGACACCGAAAACCTGTCAGAGAAGTTTAATCTGTCGTTGAGTGTTATTGAGGGTGGCACAAAGTAAACTATGTCTCCACTCGCATACCTCCGTCTCAGCACATAGGACTGAGGAACAAAGTGAGCGGAGGGCAGGTCGAGGTATCAGTCTGGGGGCTGATGAGGAACATCAGCTCCTGTCTTTGATCAAGTCTGTAGTTGAGTGCCGCGCCACAGCCGTGTCTGTCAACATGTGTGAGTGCACAACGCCGTGCAGTTGACTAGGAAAATGTGTCACATTCTCAAGGTGTTAAACTATGCGCGACTCACAAAACTCAACACAAGACGATACACTGGTCGTCTCAGTGATGGTATGCAGTATACAAAAGATTTTGAAACAGTGATACACCTTTACATTATCATGCAATGATGTAACACTGACCTACAACTTAGACATCTGATTATCAAACATTGTTTGTAATGTTGTAAATATGTAGTAGAGGGATTTAAATGTTGGTACATGCATCATTTCCTGAATCCAAAGGCTTAAATTGGAAGGAATCATTCCTATTGCATTGCCTTGGTTATATAGTTTGGGAAAAGAAGGTTGATTTCAGCCAATAGAAGAGAAAATATCTCCCTGGGGCACCAAGCAATCAAAAACACAGACACCACTGAAACACGTTTCAGGGGCAGTAGTGGATGCTGAAAACACAGGCAGCCTCGGAATTCTTTAGACCAGAAAAAAGGCCATCTCTGAAATCCCAGATCTATTTCTTATTCTGTTATGCAACAGTGAAATATTGTTGCTTCTACCAACATTCGACGGCATGTGATGTTCACAGGTGAGGGTTTACCATGGGACAGGATGATAGAGAGCCCTCCCTAATCCCTTGTTTTTACATCGCCGTATTCCCTGTGCAGTCATCCATGCATGGGTAGCTGAGCTCTAGAGCAGGGCAGGGCCGGGCCGAGCCTCTCCCTCGCTCTCTCCTCAGATGGCAGGGTTCCCCACGCTTCTGCTCCCTGCCTGAACCGGGGAGGACCTGCTCGGTCTGCCAGCCTGCCTGCATCCCCATTGTCATGAATCCAGGCTTCGTTCCCCACGGATGCACTTCACAGACGCATATTGCCTTCAGGATTTAACACCCCACAGCTAAATATGAGTAGACATGCGATGGGTTCCACCAGCACTGAATCGGTCTGCCTTCACTCACTTGTTGATGTCTAATCTCAGCAGGAAACCATATAAAGAAAATTCAATTTTTAGAGGTAGTGTTCTCTAGTGTGTAATATGAAATAGTATGACAATATATGTATATACTGTATGTGTATGTTGTAATATGTGCATTATGTATTCCTACATATACAGTCTTGTTTAGAAGTACAAGCATGCTTCATATATAGTATTTACAAAGATGGATTTGTGCATTTCTGACGGTTCATGAAAGTGAAAACAGATGAAGAAGAAAGAAACACAATAAAAATGTATTCATGAAATCTGCAAGAAAATAACCCTCCCCTCCTCTCAAAATAAAGTAAATAAGCTGAAAGAAAGTCTGATTGACTTGCGACACCTGTTTGTGTACAAATTATAGCCTAGAAATTGTTGAGTTGGGTCTTCCTTTGTATCTGTGGTAGGTAAACCAGGCTGTTAAACAGGCCTGCGGTTCCAGTTTCACATAAGGCTCAAAGCTATGGTTGATTTGCACCCTGTGGTTCCCATGAGGGGTGGAATTCTCCTGGTAGACATACTCATTAGTTGTTCCTCTTTTTATGTGCTTCATTTGTGGTTCTACGCACTGCCACAACGGTACAGAGACTTCAAATGTTTCTTGTTGAGTAGCACCAGGTTTATGAGGTAACACTTGTTCATTTAGATGAGTCTGTATGGAATAGCATGGCAAAATACAAACATAAAAATGTATTATTACCACACATTATCTAGTAATATTTAGATACGTTTCTATCAGATATGCTATGCATTACTAGTGCTGGGAATCTCTGCTGTAGTGGTAAATGATTGTGGTTATTAAGACTCCAATGTGAATCAAAGGTGAAGGAACATGACCAGCACATGATACGCATCAGGCAAGATTAAGGGATTTCTATAAATCTGGCATCAATCAAAAGTTATTAAAATGAAAAGAAATACAAATGAAACAGGCCACTATGCCTGATGTGTAAAAAGGAGATGTATTTTCTGGCACATTTAACGAAGCGCAAAGGAATATCCTCCTGACAGTTTATTTTACTTGCAGATTTCTGATGTAATGACAAACGATCGTTTATTATTGTTCAGATTTCAATGAGTTCAGTGATTAATCATGTGGTGTTAAATAAGCATGGCCCATTTCGACGTTCACACCATTAAAGGAGACAACATGGGTCTCCAAAACACACTCTCTATGTTGTGTTTCAGTCTCTGAATGAGTATGGGGGTTTGGACTTGGTGGGGAGGCTAGACTGGGTACACCTTTAGCCTCTGAGAGAGATGTGTCTGTGGCAGTGAGGCTGTATCCTGTGGGATCAACCCATTCCCCTGTGGTAGGGGCGCCAGATCAAAAAGGTCCTATATACCCCTGCATTAATCATCATTGTGGATGAGGGGAAGGGAAACACAAACCCTCCCTTAGGGCAGACCTTAGCCATTACTCAACAGGCTAGGCGTGATGTTTGACCTAACTGCCTCAATTACTGCCATCATAGAGGCCTCTGCTGAAATCTCTCACTATATCTCCCTCTCAGAAAGGAAGGAAATAAAACACATTTTGCATACTTACATTTTTATCAGTTGCATGTTTTGGGGCTGGTCTATAATTAAACCCCACACCTTTCCAGTAAAACTGAAAATATTTAATCACGAATCCCAAAACTTCACTCAGTGCACCACTCCACACCTCACTATTGTGATCAATTTCAAATGGAAAATCTCTTGTGGAATGTAGTCTGCTGCACCCTGCCAACAGTCCACACTGGGGATATGCCAGATAGAAAATGAATGCCATCGCAAGTTTCCACTGGGCAAAAGAAAAAACATGTAAATGTATAAACCCTTGGTTTCCTTGAAAATGCTTGTTTTATACCCTGCCAAGACAACTCCAATAATAAATTGTTGTTTTGTACAAGACATCATAAGTACAGATGTGTGAGGTGAGAAAATTGGGAAAATGAACTTTAGTTGGCACCATTAAGCAAAACATTACATACAGCATGCACGGTGTGTAGTCTCACTAAATTCCAGACAGAGCGGGGCTATGCTACGTACTGTATACATTTTCCAGCCTTGAACAGGCCCTTCTTAACCTTTAAGATTTGAGCTTAAAAGCCAAGTCCTCATCAGAGGTGACAGTGTTTGGCAGAGACACTATCTGGCATAACATTGGGTCTTAGGAGTGATTATGTCATTACCCTAAGATTGTGGGAGACGAGATGAAAAGAATGTAAGTGAGGGGGGCACAGGGGGCTAATCCTTGTCGAGGTGTCCTCTTTCAGGACCCTTTCTATGGGGCTTTGTGAGGGGCTTACACGGCATGCTGCCCCAGTTTTCGGGGCCGCACCGCCCCTATCGGATGTCCCAGACACAGCGGAGTCAGACCGGCCTGTGAATGACAGAATCAATGGGCTGGGAAAAGTATAGCCAAAGGTCTTTAAATATCTACCCACCTAACTTTCCCAGGAATTACATCATGGCAGTAGGCCTGTCGAGCTGAGGGGGAAACTGCAGGAGGCTCGTGGAGGCAAAGACACCCCCTCTTGGGATGGGAGAGAGGAGTCAAGTCCCAACGGGGTGCAATCTGCAGCAGCCTGAGGGTTGACACAAGGTCATCCTTCATAGCCGCTGCTTTTACAGGGTGAATCAAGACAAATAAACACTGCCATGCCACAACGAGCTGCAGAGCTCATGTGTTTTTAAGAATATAGAGATCACTTAATGGTTGGCAAACTTTTTTTGGAGATTCTGCCAAGAGAACTGACCTCCAGAGACAACCTGAAGGAGTCAGGGAAGGAGGTTTGGTGTAGTGGGGATGGGGCAGAAAGAGTCATTTGAGAATGCCAACACAACGGGTGGGCTGAAAGCAAAACAAATAGCCCATGGAAACCCATACAAATATGAAACACCAGCAATATACCAATAAACAGCGATGTCAAAGATCAAGTGTTGTTTTCAAAAAGGAAACTTTGTTGAAACCTAATTTGACTTGAAAACATACTGTGTGCATTCTTTTTTTCAAATATCAACAATTACAGTTTTCCTTAACCTGCCAAATCTCACAAACTACAGCTGCACAGTTTGATACATATTCTGTACCAAGTTTTGGGAAATTACAATTGTCTCCATTTAGATTACCCGCATGTGTCTTGATTCACTAATACTCCTTCATGATAGTCTGGAAAATTGGTGGCAGACACACATTGTGAGGACTAATTGATGCCTTGATCAGTCTTTAGATGTGCACATTCCTGACATTCCTCAGGAAGCCATCCATTTAGTCTTTCACACATCTGAGACTGTTTCACTGTCTGAGGCTTGACCCGTTAGGGCACACCTGTCCTACACTGGGTTTTCACCTAGAACACATCTTCTACTCGTACTGCAGTATCTTGTATAAAACCCATGTGACAATGTCAAAAGATATTTCACTACTGTAGTTCAGATGGGTAATATATGTTTGGATGAGATATTAGACACTTTGGTTTGATATAAAACTATGGCACATGTACTTTCATGAACAGGGCCAGAATACTCTTCATAAGTTTAACAAAATGCAGTACACTACACACTATATGAAATACAAAATAACTCTACTTCGCTAAAGATAACACCCATATGCATTCAGAGGATCATTTTGCACCAGGTCAGTTGCAAAGAGACACAAGTCATAGAGACTATGATGTATTCCAACCTTACCTTGGTGCTTCCACCAACTTCTTCACTGTTGGAGAGAGTAGCATTGAAAGTCTCAGTGTGCTGTGGGCTGGTCTCCTTTGGCCTCTTCCTCTCCTTCTTGGCATCCACCCCTTCCAGCAGGACACACTGAGTCCACAACACTGCAGCCACCACTGCCAGAGGCCCACACCACATCTTCCCTCGCCACAGAATCAACACGAGGATCCGTGCGGAAAGATCTGAATCCTCTAAGGAGGATTGTGTTCTGTCAGACAGACAGAGGCTGCTGCCTGACGCCTGCTCTAATGCAGAGATCTCAGTAGGGGTAAAGGAGACTGGAGGGCTGCAGCTCTGAGGGTCTCTTGAGGGTCTGGGGGGGGGACTGTCAGACTGACTGACAGACAGACAGACAGACTGACTGCTGTTGCTGCTCTGGTCCTGATGAGCTCTGAGCAAGCAGGGTGTTGCTGGGGCACCGCTAACTCTAGTCGGGAAGCCAGGCGGCTTACTCAGCTATGAAATGTCAAGTGGAATGGTCCCAAGGAATGACAGATCAGCGCAGATCTGACAGCAAATAAACCCATTAGTGAGATTTTTCACGCTTTCTGCTCTGTTGGGGGGTGAGGGGTGGGGGGGCACAAGGGGCAACGGGAGAGTTGGAGAGGAGGGGCGGTCGAAGCTGGGGGTGGGTGGGAGGGAGGGAGCCCAATGATAGAGATGGATAGTAATCCTCTCTATCCCACCTCTCTCTTGATGTTACTCTGGGCGACTGGTCTTCCTCATAGTACCGTGCAGTTGTTGGGAGAGGTGGGACATGCCATTCAGCATTCAATCTGTCGCTCCTCACATACGTTGCCCACAAGAGTGGAGAGAGAGGAAAAGTCCAGGAACAGTTGGAGATGGTCCACTTTTCTCAGTCTTTGACCTTCTGTCTTCAGTTCTCGCTACAGGGTAAACGTGTTCCCAGCTCCAGAAAGAAACGAAGAAGTCAAAAAAAAATCAAACTTCTCCGGCTTCTGGCCAACTGAACCAGTAGTACACGTCTCACTGGTTTTCATTCATCAAGTATAAGAAAGTGCGCATTTTCATCTCAGAGAGCCCTGTTTGTATGTGAATGTGTGGTAGGTCCCTGCTTGCTCCGTTACACTCACTCTCCCTGTGCGTCTCTGTAAACTCCCTCTCTGTGACTGAGCTTACAGGAGGGCTCTGACTGGAGTTTTATCATCACCCTCTCTCCCTCCCTCTTTCTCTCTCCCCCACTCCATCTTCTCCCTACCCTTGCCTATATTTTTCAACAGTGAACTGGCAAACCCACTGATTTGTTCAGCTCTGTTTTATCTCATAGATGAAATGCTCAGAAAGCTAGGGAGGTTCCTTGGAAGACAAGTTACAGTGTGTATTGGTCTCTATCTTTCTCCGTGTGAGTGTGTGTGACTGTCTCCTAAGTTGCCTTGTGTTTTAAGATCCAAACTAAATACGACAACGAATGTATGAAAACGGACCGTATAGCCTACGCATTGTCTTGTATAACCTCTTGTTTGACAAATTGCCAAAGACTGAATTCTGACTGTTGCATGTGTTAGGGAGGAGATGGGTTTACGTATAAACCTACTGACGTTGTGTGTTGAAATACAATCTACTTCTAGCCTACAATAATTTGTTCGTGTCTGAAATATTATCATCCTTGATCAAATTGCGGCACATAAATAAACGTATCAACAATGTTTAAACGACCACAATCACAAAAACCCCAAATCTACTACTAGGACTGCCACGGCTCTCTTCAATTGCCTCACTTTTTATAGATACGTGAACAAATACACCTGATTATGGTATTGATTTCGAGCTCGGTAAAATAAGTATATAGTGCCACCCAGAGGTAAAGAATAACATGTATTGATGCCGGGCGACCTCACCAACATGGTGTTCGGACAAGCTCATTTTATTTCCTGACAGTACCACGTAGCCTCCATCGCATCGGTCTGATTGGCACCGTTGCAGCACAGTTTGTGTATCTTATCATTTTCTGAAACAGAACTTTACACCGAAAAATATTACCTGCTGTGTTTACGCTCCTTACACTTGGCAGGTAGGTGTATCCGTACAGGAACATTGGGAAGCCACGTGTACAGGAACTAGTAACACGGCAAACGACAGTTTGCGTTTCTGGTTCAGTCTGTTAGGCTAATGCTAGCAACATAGCCTTTATTTATTTTTTATTGGAACTATTTAGTGCTGTGTTCAGGGTTTTTGTCGTTGGAGTGTAAAGTTAGCAGGTAGGTTACCATTTATTTTCGAGTGGTCTGTTTTGTTCGCTAAACAGTTCAGTTCCTGTGATTTGACCAACAACATTAGCCGAGACTGACACAGCTGCAGTAGAGTAATCCCCCCATAGCTAGACAAGCTAGTAGAGTAAAGCAAAGTAGGCTACATACAATCACTTATAAATTCAGTCGTTTTCTTCAGTGATATGCAGCTAATTCCTAGACTGGAGATAGCTAGGCTAAATAGATTAGATACAACCCTATCTAGCTAGCTAGCATAGCTGGGTTAGCCTACTTATGTGACGTGTAACTGTGAGTTGGTTGTTTTGAATGACCAAACGTACTTCCGCCCGTTAAGGAAAGCAGTGGCGATGTCTGTGTGGCGGAGAGCTTGGTGCGGGCAGCTTTTGGCTGTGTCCATCGCCCTTGTTACCCTGCTCCATACCATGGGTGTCAATGCACGACCAGCAGTCAATATATCAGCATTGAAAGACAAGAACCCCACCATCAAAGACGACAACGAGATTCTGCCCCCAGACCATCTGAATGGAGTTAAGCTAGAGATGGACGGCCACCTGAACAAGGACTTCCACCAGGAAGTGTTCCTTGGAAAAGAGATGGAGGAGTTCGAGGAGGACTCAGAGCCGAGGAAGAACAGGATGAAGCTGATGGATATCTTCACTAAGTAAGACTAGTTTCTCCTTGCAGATACATCAGTTAAATAATTCGTTATTGATGTTGTACCATTTAAAGCCACAGTGGAGGCATATTGGATGTTTGTTAGTAATGGATCGTCCACAACAACCTACTGCTGTAAACACTTTCCCAGTTCAACCCATGCTGAGGGACTCAAAGCTTAAGTGGAAGGAAGGCAAGCTTGGGGTTTGATTTGTAGTGAGGAACACATGGTCCATAATGTTGGCTCTGATCCTCTAGTCTACCTAGACAACATGCATCTGTGTCAAGTTGCATTAGGCAAAGTAAGTTGGGTATGAAAAGTAGGTTTGGGTGCATAGCACAAAGAATCCCTGTGTGGTCAGGGCACACTGACCCCACACACACCCAGCTTACAACCACTCACAACCTGACACGACTGATTTAGACTGGCTCTGATGTATTCCAGCCCTCCAACCCAGAAGGCTTTTTAAGTATCGATTTGAAAGTATTGATCCAGCTCGTTTGAACAAGCTGCTCCTCTCACCCCCAGGGTGGACTTTAACAAAGACAACAGTGTCAGCGCCAAGGAGATGCAGCGCTGGATCATGGAGAAGACAGAGGAGCACTTCCAGGAGGCTGTGAGGGAGAACAAGTTGAGCTTCCGTGCTGTCGACCCAGATGGAGACGGTGAGGGAATCACCCATCACATGACCATCCATATGGCTCTGCTGAGTTAGCCCCGTTACCAACACTCAGCTCCTCAGGCCCAGCCTGGATTGGACCACACAACAGCTGTGGGTTGCCAAATCCCAGTTGTTAAGTTGTTGTGCATTTTCTTTTTTTTTCTTCAACGGCAGGTCATGTGACGTGGGACGAATACCGGGTCAAATTCTTGGCCAGCAAAGGATTTAACGAAAAGGAAATGGCAGAAAAAATTAAGAATAACGAAGATCTGAAGGTGGATGAGGAAAGTAAGTTCACAACACACATCTTATTTTTGTTCATAGCCTGTATATTATATAAGATTTATATAAATAGTAATGTATTAGTCTGTCCAGAGGATAGTTTTTCGTACTATTGTGAATAGACTGGCCTAAGGCAGTCCAGAACACAGTATTAGCTATCGGTGTTTGGATAATCAAAAGGATGTGATATTGTAGTTGAGATGATGGTATTGTTGCACAGTGTCCGGTAAAAAAAATCAAATCTTTGCTTGGCTCTAACCACCTTCCTTTTAGAACGACCCACTTCTGATCCTTGATCATCTGCTGTGCATTCTTTTGTTTACCGCTTTGGATCCAAGGCTGTTACATGAATCAAATGTACAAAAGTGATGTCGTGTGTGTGTGTGCAGCTCAGGAGGTTCTGGAGAGCCTGAAGGATCGCTGGTTCCAGGCTGACAACCCACCAGCAGACCAGCTGCTCAACGAGGACGAGTTCCTGTCCTTCCTGCACCCCGAGCACAGCCGAGGCATGCTCAAATACATGGTCAAAGAGATTGTACGAGACCTGGGTAATGCCTACTCTTTCTTATGAGTTCAAAGTCTCTTCACACCCTATATTCCGTGGATTTGCTTGGGTAAATGAATAAGGTAGAAGTAGTAGGTAATGCTGTCTGAATGAAAGGTGTGTGTTGTCTTGTTCTGGCAGACCAGGATGGTAATAAGCAGCTGACACTGTCAGAGTTCATCTCTTTGCCCATGGGCACTGTGGAGAACCAGCAGGCTCAGGACATTGATGATGACTGGGTCAAGGAGAGGAAGAAGGAGTTTGAAGACGTCATCGATGCTAATCATGATGGCATCGTTACCATGGAGGAACTTGAGGTATTACTGTCTCCAAGAATAGGTTGACGCTCGAATAATTAATAAAATGGGCACTTATGTATGTGAACGATGACTACATTTGGGATCTAATGTGACAAGGGGTTTTGTGTATATTATAATTTCAGATAACTTAGTTTTTTCTGTCTGTTACTGGTTGCACTCATACGTCCTGTCTTTCCTCTTCTTATGTTCGTCCTTGTTGTTCTTCCTATTGTTCAGGAGTACATGGACCCCATGAACGAGTTCAATGCGCTGAATGAGGCCAAGCAGATGATTGCTGTGGCTGATGAGAACCAGAATCACAACCTGGAGCTGGATGAGATCCTCAAATACAGTGAATACTTCACTGGCAGCAAGCTCATGGACTATGCCCGCAATGTACACGAGGAGTTCTGAAGACAAAAGATCCTATAGAATCCCCTTCCCTGTCCCCTTGTCCAACTGACAGGCAGGGGGAATTCCTCCCAAGACTCGCCTGTCTTACTGAATGGAAAATCTCAAGTGTTGGGATGTGCTAGTGTGCAATTCTGTGTTTCTAAAGCCTTGTTCCCCATGCCTCCCCCTCCACTGACTCTAAGGATAAAACGTTTCTCATCTCCAGACTGTCAGTTAACCATTGCCATGGTCTGCCTTCTGTCTGCAGTCGGATTGCCTCTTACGGATAATGGTCTGTTGGGAATTTGGTGCATTCAAGACTCTGCGTCACCTTCATAATTCATTTGTGTTAATATATTGTGAACTGTATGTATATGAGGAATTGGAAACAGATACAATTATTTCCCCCACTAATGCAGTAGCTCATGGATATGACTTGCACAGCTATTTTTTTGTGTTGTAGAAACTCAGTGAAAACATCCAGTGACGTTTGTGTAACTGCAAAAAAAAGCAATGTACATACCTTAGTGTATCGAATTTATCTTCTCAACTTTTAATGTGGGTCAAATGGGGTCACAAAATGTATGCTGCTGAAATGAAACAAAAAGTGATGCAATTACAGGCATATACACAGAGTATACAACCGAAGCACAATTCTTTTGAAACCACTCTAAAGCCTCATTCTTTGGGAATTATTTCCCTTTTGTGTTATTGTAAAGTTGCTGTGGCATGGCCTTACGGATGTTCTGGTTCTCTTATCCGTCCTGCTCTTAGTGTCTACCGAGGATAGTCCAGCGCATCATCATGTAGGGGAGAATCACATCCAGTAAGGGGGTTTCACCTTTCTGCAAAATGCATTTGCTAGTCCAATTTAAATATTTAAGGACACCTAATATATTTTGGACCGTGCATTGAAGAATATACACAATTAAGCTAAATCAGTACTGCATTGTTTTCAATTCCAACAATAAACACGTTTTGTTGAATAGCTTATTTTATCATTCTTTCAAAATTTACGAATGCTATTAATGCAAATCGTCATTTGTGATGAGCTCAATGGAAACTGATGAATGAGAGTGAATATTATCAGTGACATTCAAACATTAAGATGATGCCTACTGGCAGACAACAACTTTAGTTGTAAATGGTGTGGTATGCAATTATCTTTCTTTTTACTTAAAATAGAGTAATATATCATTTATTTAGACATCCAGGTGATGACACATTGTGCATTTTACTATTATTGGTGAATTCATAAGATGTTTTTCGGTTTATTTCTGTTCCCAATCAATTCCTGCCATATAAGTACTTCTGTTTGCTGTGCTTGGACAGTTGTGTAATAAGCATTCCTCAAATGTTGCATCGTAATAACCTGTGGAAATGTTTTGTCACCACATTAAAGCTTAATCTGCAGAATCTAACAAAGCTTTATATATTGTACTCCAAGTGGACTAAAAAGCTCTGTCCTCCTGTGTCAAGTTTATTTATTTTCAGCATTTACTCAGTTCTAATTAGTTAAACTATGGTTGCTATGAGACCATTATTATTTTATAAGTCAAAATTCTAGCAATGCCATTCTATGGCCATTTTTGTAGAAGGCTATACAGAATAATATTTTCGTTATCTTTATTTTATAATACAGCTCATCAACATGTCTGTAAATTTGTCCGAATATTTTAAAAGTTATTTTGGGGAGAACCTTCGCGACCAGCTGGTGTAATTATAGTTTTTGAATGCTCTGTATTACTGCTTTTCTTTCCAGAAGCACAATGCCTATAACTGTAGCGGATGTATATGGTTACCATTTTGTGTTTTGACAGGAAGTCCAAGTCTTTTGGAGGTGAAATACTGGCACCTTCTTCCCGTTTGCTGCAGAAGACACGGGAGGCCAAGATAGTCCACAATGCCATGAATATGCAAAAAGAGGTCATACCATACTCATCTATGCAATCCCTGCTTACACCACAGGAAATAACAAAACTAGCATATCTTAACTGTGATGTTGTTATGTTCTCCACCCATATCCATTGATGTAGCATTTTTCTGGTTTTGCAGGACTTTGAGTCTACCATTAGAGCCCTCAAAGTCCGCAAGAAGGAGCTCAGAGAGAAGGAGGACCAGATGAAGGAATATCTGCAAAAATTTGACAACTTTCTGAAGGTATTGGGACCAGTACAACCATTCTAGCCGAAAGCCAGTTAATACAAGGTTATGTAAGAACACTACCATCTCTATTATCTCATCCTCCTGGGACATCACCCTCTGAAAAGGACAATGAGGTGAAGCGCTGTCGAGCTGTGAAGAAGGCGGGACGGGAGAGAGAGCTGACCAATCAGAAGCAGGCGGACCTGAGGGCCCTCCAGATGGATGTGAAAGCTCTTGTTGAAGTGCGAGATAGTCTGGAGAAACGAGTCAACAAAAATGCCATCTACCCCCAATATCTACAAAAAGTGGTACAAGCCAGTGAGCAGGTGGGTCACTTAGGGTAGGGCCAAGACAATTTTGGTTAACTGACTTTGACCTGGAAAAATATGAAGGAATTAGGAAACGGGTGTGTTGAACATGTGAGGGTGTGTTATTGACCCATATGCCACAACCTTTACCAATTCCACACCTGGTGGATTCTCGTTTGCCTTCGTAGTTTCAGGAGGTTCGGCAGGTGATGTCTCGCTACGACACTCTGACGCTGACCCGAGAGGACCTGGTCCTCACCACCCAGCAGAACCAGGACAGCACAGAGAACTCTAGGAGCCAGCTAGCCCGCTACATGGAGCAGAGCCACGACACCCTGCTGCACTACAACAACACTCTAGCCCAGCTTCAGAGCCAGCTGGACAAGGCTCGCGCTGACGGCCTGATCTGGGTGAGAATCACAGTCGCAATTAACCCATGTTAACAGATCGAATGTTCCATGGAGAGATAGTTTACTGATCGTTTAGATACTTGATCTACAGTATCTGCTTTCTTCTGGTTGACTGAAATCTTGGCCAAACTAATCAAACAGTGCCTACTTCTTTATGGGTAGGAATCAAGATGGACCCACATACAGAACACAGCTGCCAAGAAGACGCTGCTGTTGGGTACAATCAAGATGGCTACCCTGAACCTTTACCAGAGTGTGTGCAAGAGGAGCAAAGACAGTGGTGAAACACCTGTAGCCCCAGACGACACACTCAAACAGCTGGATAAGGTACAGTTTAATGTGTACAGAAAAGTATGCCCTTATTGGATGGTAAAGTGGCCATGGACGAACACCGGATCCACACCGAGGATATGTAATTCCTGATAACATAATGTGTAGCAAGCTATACTCTTCCTACTTGGTTATTGTCTGTCCAGTTTGTCCAGTGTCTTTCTAGTGTGTAGTACTATTTTTGTATACCTTATAATTTTGGAAATCTATCATCCTGCTAGATAAGCTAGCATGTCTCTATGGTTTGGTTGTCCTGGTTCCTGACAGATCCAGAGCTTCCTGGTTGATCTGATCTCCATCTGGGAGGAGGTGAGCCGACTGGACCAGCCAGCCGCTGGGCACCGATGAAGCATCACACACCTTGAAGTTGTCCTTGTCCATGACACTGTTTTGTATCAATGAAGTACAGACTATGATTTTCTACACTTTTCACACTTTCAAAGATAACATGTACCTTTTTCTTCAAATTAAAAGAGATTTCAAGAACATTGAATCACTTTAAGAATCTGTTTATTGCGTATACGAGTTCGTTGCGTAGCACTGAAGCACTTCACTTCAATATAGTTATGATAGTTATGTAGGAATAATCATAATTTCACCAAATCCATAACTTTTTCTGAAATACAGATATCTAACATCAATTCACATACTCATGAATCACTTTCATTAGATTCAACACAAGTCAATTCAAGAATGAGTGAATATCACCATTTGAAGAGGATCTATGTGTACTAGGGTTTACTGTTAAGGTACAGTGAGCTACCAAATCAGAGCTCTACTGGGTACACTGACAAATTCACATACAACATCACTCTACATGACAAGATCCTTAATATTTCCAAACAGTCTTTTGTTCTGTGCAACAAATAATAGACACAGACTTTCTTCCCAGTAATACTGATCAAACATTTCATCGCCAGTCTTCAGAAAACCACCCTGAAAGGCCGTCCTCATTAGACACATGCATCCAAACACCTCACATAAGATAAGAAATATAAGTAGCGGTGCATTGTTTTCCTTTGAATGCCACAACTTAATATGTAATAAAATGTTACAATGTTTTCAATATGTTAAATATACTACACACAAATTGTAAATGAAGGTTATGAGGTCCAATTAAAAAAAGGCAAAACTAAGAAATGATCAAGGCTGCGAAAAATATATTTGCGATGTACTGGCCAAGTCAAAGCCAAATTCTGCACATTTTACTAATTTAATTTATATGACATAACATAAATTCTCATAAATAACATTAATAACAAACAACATTTGCTCACAGTGTGTCAATCCATTAAATGTAACACTGAGACATTAACATAAGATTAAAATAAAAGTATAAATACAGTAGGAAACACGGCTTGATTAGTTGTGGTACAGTACATGATACGAACAACATTAGTGATAGTCATTAGTACACATCTTGACTATGTGTCACCTATTTAAAGAGATCTGGCTTAATACTCAAATAACATACTAAGTGTACTGCCAAAGGTAATATTAATTATTTTAAAATTAAATATACTAAAAATCAACTAATTATCAACAAAGAAGCTAGAATGACCCAAAACAATGCTGATTAATCTCAAACAATAAAAAATGTGTTCTTAAAAGAACAAGCATTGAAGTCCCTGTAATGAGTTTGTGCTGTGGTGTTCCATAGTGTTGGTCTCCGTTTGGTCTTCTAGTGAGGCTAAGCTAGCTCCAACCGATCCTCTGCCAAGCAGCAGTCCTCACAGGTAGGGGTACTGGCTGAGCTTGCGTTGGTAAGCAGCATTGGAGCGGGGGTAAGGCTGGCCTGCCAGCTGCTGCTGCTGTTGGTGATGATTGAACTGTCCTGGAGCGTGGCCCACCAGGCCCAGGCTGCTGTTCTTCTGGAGCAGACCCAGAGAGGAGTAGGCCTGGCTGGACCTGGTGTGGCGGGATGAGGCCCCTCCTCCGTTCATCTGGTCCACGGCCTGGGAGACCGAGGCGAGGGCGGCGGAGGCTGGGTATGCGTACAGGTTAGGGGTGGAACTGAAGAGAGAGGCCTCATGGAGCCGGTAGGATGAGTGGGAGGAAACTGATGGAGGGTACGTTGGCTGTCTGCGCAAGGTGCCGCTGCTTCCCACCGATTGGTCATGTGACGATGACATCACAGATTGCTGGACCTATATTAGAGAAACACGGCACATAATAATAGCCATTTGACCTGCCTTTTACCATTACAGAGGACTACTTTTACTTCTAGTTTACTTCTACACAAGTAAGCAGCAGTCCTTTTCTAGTTTACTTCTACAGAAGTAAACTACACCTCCAATAATTAATCAAAAACTACCTGACTCAGGTTGAGAGGCTGGGATCTGATTGATGCGGCTCGTTGATGCCGCTCACTGCTGGAGGCTCCTGACCAGATGGGCTGCTCACCCGAGCCTTTCTTGGACTTCCCAGAGGCAGGTTCTGAATAGCAACAACAAAGTGAGTTCTGTGTCAGGGAGATGCACATTATGTCATCAGTTTGTAAGTGTGGACCCACCATGCCCGAGGTGGAATCTTCTAGAATGTACATCATGGATGTTTTCGTTGCAGATCTAGACTGTGTCCATGCTCACCTGAGGCCCCCGAGGCCTTGTGAGCAGTGGCCTCCCCTGGCTGGCTCTTGACCGAGGGCGTGGAGATGGCCAGGGCCTTGGAGGGGGTCTCCTCCAAGTTAGTCAGCCTCTTGGGACTCAGCGGAGTGCTGTTAGACGAGTCAGAGTCCTGGGAGTCGTGCACGGTCACACAGCTGATCACGTTGGTCCTCTGACTCGCTCCAGAGCTGAGGAGGAGAGACAGAGCTAGCGAGTCGACATCTGCATGTCTCGAGTGGGGCTGCTTCGGGCCTGAATCCAACCCACGACACCAACACACCCTCGTCCTGTCGAGCACTTTTGGATTCACACGTGAACTCACCAGGTAGGAGGGAACTTCCTCTCATCTTCGTCCTCTGTGTCACTGTGGATGGTGATGATGCTGACCGCAGGGCTGGGCGTGTCGGAGATGACGATTGGCTGAGACTGGTCTCCAACGAAGGCCAGGGAGGTTTGGACCAGAGAGGAGGCCGACTGGACGGTTGACACAGGCCTGCCAGGGAGCACGACATCCTCCAATGGTCAACTAAACAGACTTTGAACACTAACAACCACTAATGTTAGGTGAACAGACCATGTGAAAAAAAAGAACAAAAAAAAGAAAAGAAGAAGCCAAACACATGACAAATGTGTGCATGTGCTCAGTGTTACCTGACTCTGCTGTCAGCGTGGCGGGGCTTGGACCTCTTCCCCTGCTGGGCCCTGGGGTGCGCTGCGGCTGGAGCGTGGGTCTGAGAGGCGGCTGGAGCAGCGTGGCGCCCCGCTGCAGCGTCCTGCTGGTTCACCCCATCATACTGGCCGCCGTGACGACCCCTGGCGGAAAAAAGAGTTGGCCGGCTACAGTGCTGGTTATATTTCCGTTTTTATGCTCCGACGGTATAGGCCACGAGTGTGGAATGGGTGAACTCCCATCCCTTTGTCAGGGCAGCACTCACCTCCAGTTGGAGCCCTGCTGGCCTGAGCCGTCCGAATGGGGAACTCCCATGGGCGAGCCAGGGACCACCTGCTGACCAGGGTTGTGGATGGACATGCCTGGCATCTGCTGCCACGTGGAGGGGATGAGGATCTGCTGGGTGCCTGCCGGCCATCCCTGCTGCGCACACACACACACACACACACACACATTACATTTTGTCTCTCATACATCGAAACCCAGCTGCTACAAGGGAGATAAGAGGGCAGTGTTCAGAGTATGAGGAGACTGCAGATTGGAGGTGGTTTCTGCCAGGACCACCAGAACAGGAGTCAGACGACACGAGCACATGCAGTTTGTAGACAGACACGGTTGTCTTCATATCTGTTTCTGTCATACATGGAACACACAGACCACCAGCATGCCCCCTCTCAGTCAATGAGGAAAATGCACCAAGAAGTACATCTTACATTCACATACACAGAAATGCTGGACAGAAAAGTTCAAACTATTGGTTAGCTATGGCTTGATAGCATGTACAGGTAGCAGTGGTGCCACCAGTGTCCTGGATGATATCTCCTTAACCACAAATGTATCAAAATAACATCAACCAATATACATTAGGCCACTACAGGCTGGAAAAACACCAATGCCTAGCAGTCATGCCCTAGGGCGCCTCAGTCCTGAAGACTAGAGAAGAGCCACACAGGATGCATGTTAAACACAGGTCACCAGAATCCAACCTGGAAATGACAGAAAGGATTTAAGGGAAAACGACATGTGACATTAATACAGGCATTCCTCTTGTTGCATGATTCCAAAACAAGTAGTCATGGTTTTTGTAGCCAAAACTGTCCAATTGGAGATGGGTCACACTTTGGAAATCCCTGCTAAAAAAGATATATAAATAAGAAATACTGCTTTTCTCATTTTGTTTGGCAAAACTCCGGACATATCTGGATCAAAGCAAAGGGTCTCTTATCTGAGGGGGAGGGGGGGGGGGGGGGAACACGAGGAAGCTTCAAGCAAAAGCACAGACTCGGTAAGCAGTACATGCGCCCCATGCTCCTCTGCACACCCCCAGAAGATGTGTGTTGAAGAAGGGGGAGGGAGACAGCTGGACGAGGGCTAGCAGGGTCATCGTGTGGACGCTTTACCAGCATAGTGGTACTCTGATCCAGAGGGCCAGGCCTCCCGGCCCCACAGCCCAGAGCCAGGGGCAACGGACACAGGGGGGGCATCCCCGCCACGGGAGCGTGCAGGCTGGCTACCATCAGGGGGTTGAAGGAGGCCTGGGAGGAGGAGGTGGATGAGGACGTAGGGATGGGTGGACGAGTTAGGTAACTAAATAGGTAGACACGGGAGGATGGTACACTACGTCCCTTTACCGGAATCCACTCATCCCCAAAGAAAAGAGAGAAGGTAAGAACTGGATTAATCCTAGAGTGGTTATTCCTTTATTATTCTCTGGTGAAAGACACCCTAAAAACAACAAAGTGTCGACCTCAAAAATCTTTATGAAGATCATTCATTAAAATGATCTCAATTCAAACACGTGCAGTGACGGCACCAGCTTAGACATTGTAATAAAACGAAAAAACAGCAAAGCTTCTTTATGTATGACAGACGTGTCGAGATCTACAGCACACACACACACACAGATGGGCCCAGGGTACACAGGGTGTCTAAGTCCTACCTGTGTCAGCATGCCTGGCTGGATGTGCAGAGGCTGGGTAGACTGGTTCTGCGGGACAGAGTTATCCATCCTCACTGGGTAACCAGAGTGCTTATTAGACGCTTGGAGACCTGCGAGAACACAAAAACACCATGTTCAGCGACAAGAAACATTCAGTTGAAACGGCATTTTAGCGGGTACTGTTGTCGTGTCAACCCTCACCCTGGATGGTGGAAGGGCAGACGATGAGGGTCTGCTGGAAGGGCTCCGCCTGGGGGCACAGCTGGGTGGGTCGGGTCTGCATGGGCACGCTCTGCTGGGCCAGGCCCGGGATGTTGATGGTAGCCTGCTGGTACAACCCAGGCTGGTAGTTCAGCAGAGGGACGTTGCTGCTCAGGGAGAGGGACTGGCCACCTGTGGACGCCATCTGACAGGGACCATATACACGTTAGCATGGGACGCAATGGGATTCCTTCCAGGTGGGAGCTTGATATGTGAATACTGATGCCTGAAACCACCATGTTTTCAGCGACAGAAACACAGCTGTTCAAATATTTGGGGCCAAGATCTTAAGTATATCTGGCTTTTTACGGCTTCAATCGCTCTGGATAAGAGTGTCTGCTAAATGACTACATGTAATTGTCAAGAAGAATCCTTGTCTACCTGGTTGTGCTGGTTCAGCTGGCTGCTGAAGGTGACAGTGAGGTTTGTGGCTGCACTGGGCGTGCTGTTGCTGGCAAACAAATTCTTCCCATTCTCAAACGTGCTGCACCTGCGCTTGCAGATGTCCATGTGCTGGAAGCAGGACTTCACACTGGGGAAGAGGACAGCAGGTTAAAGAAGGCCGGCAGACCAGGACAAGGCCGATCCCAGCCCCACCGACGACTACAGTTCACCCCAATGTAGAAACAATCCATCTGAGACCTCTACCACAGATCCCTGCTGACTGTCCCCTGCTTACTGGGAGCTGTGGGGGAAGTGGAGCAGATGGGTCATAGTGACAAAGGGGTGGTTCAGCGTTTTCATGGGGGTGATCCTCTTGTCGGCATCCAGGGTGAGCATCTTCTTCAGCAGGTCTATGAACTCCCGTCTGTCGGCCTTCTCGGCCAGGACGTCGGTCCCATCCAGGCTGGTCATGTTCACCTGCAGCACAGCAGCGACGACGGGTGAATTCCTATGAGCAATGGTTCGAGTGTTCTGACACCAACGCTAGGAGGGGGAGGATTTACATCTGTGGTGACCTCACCTGCATCATGTCATCCAGACAGTTGAAGATGTATTTCCGGGCCTCTTTCGACTTGATCCCCATCTCTGCCTCGTGCTCTGCCGGCGTCTACAGAGAGGAAGAGTAGTGGGCGCTGATAATGGAGTATTGACGAGGTGTCGTTCTTTTCTAGCTGACGACGTACTGTACCTTCAGCCTCCAGAGAGGGTAGCTGGAATCAGGGCCTCTGTTGAAGAAGCGGCTGGTCTTGGTGCCAGCGCTCAGGATGTACTCCGCTGGCAGACCCTGCGTCTGGGAAATGTAGCGGATCTGTGCAGCACAGGACAAAACACTAGCATAAATACTATTAGAGAGAAAGATGGGGAAGGAAGAGAGAAATATACACACTTTTCACATGAAGTAGACAAGTAAATGCCAACGGTGGGTAGCATCCATAGTCTCAGAGTTTGTGAGAAGAGCTGCTGACCTGGTCATACTCTGAGGCGCCAGGATACAGGGGCCATCCCAAGAACAGCTCAGCAATGACACAGCCCAGGGACCACATGTCTATAGCCTCACAGAAGGGAAGGCCCAGAATGATCTCTGGCGCCCTACAAACACATTACAACCATTACACGCGGTTATAACAATGGGATATCTTAACAACAACAAAAAAGTACTACATTTTACATAATATTTTTGCGTGAATTTTTCATGTAAGAACTATTCATTCTACATATCTGACATCTGGTGGTCACTGTGTTGTCATGTATGATACAGGCTGTACCAGACCCACCGGTAGTATCTGGACTGCAGGTAGGTAGAGCAGACAGCCTTGGAGACATGGCTGGCTGAGCCAAAGTCAATGACCTTGACCCTGTAGGGCTGCCTGAGGGGGTCCACCAGCATGATGTTCTCTGGCTTCAGGTCGGCGTGGATCAGGCCCAGGCTCTTCAGCTTCATCAGGGCCGTGGACACCTGCTGCAGGACGGGCCGGATGGACTTGAGGAGCAGCGGGCTGAACTTGCTGTGCTTCAGGAAGTCGTACAGGTTCTGCTCCAGCATCTCAAACACCAGGCAAGTGTGGTTCTTGTGCTGGAAGCACTCATAGGAGCGCACAAAATTGAACTCATCTGCATTCTCAGTGCTCAGTCTGCTAAGGATACTAACCTGGACAGAGAACAGAGAAAGGTATTAATATGCTTTTGCAAATACTATCTCAATAATATTGATGCTTTTCAACGCCTTACCTCAATTTGACCCTGGCGGGCATATGAGGGGTGGTTCTTCAGGATTTTGATGGCCACAATCTCATTGGTTCCACGCTTCCAGCACTTTGCAACCTGACCAAAAGTGCCCCGCCCTAGGAACTCGAGCACCTCGTAGCTGTTTGACACAGAGCACAGGATCTCATGCTGCACCAGCTGGTAGTCTCCCTCACTGTGGGAGTTGCTGCTCTTGGTGGTGGAGGTGGAGTGTGCGATGGACTGGGCTGTGGTGTTGCCCCCAGCCCCGGCTGTACGGTTAGTCACCACAGGGGCAGAGAGCTCCTCCAGGATCTGGACACTATCACTGCTGTCCACCTCCTCGCTCTTGCGCTTGTGACTGTACTGTTTGTGGTGGAGGTCAGTGGGCTGAGAGGAGGATGCAGCATCCTTGACACGGCGGCTGGAGGATGAGGAGGACGAGGAAGGGGGTCCAGGAACACTGCCAGTGCTGTCTGCTGCCCGTACGACTGTCTGCTCCCTGGAGCCTCCAGCTGGTGGGAACCCTTGGTTGGAGGAGCTGTGAGTGGGGTTACAATTGGAGGCAGAGGGGGAGGATGCTGTAGCCTGACTGGAGCTCTGATGGTAGTAACCGTTTTCACCCGACTGGTTGCTAACATCCCACGCTGTCTCTACCTTTAGTTTCTTGGAGCGGGTGTAAGCACTGGAGGTCACCGAGGGAGAGGAGTAGACCTGGATCTGGGAAGCCATACCTAGGTACAACATTGAAATGATCAATTCTCCTGATAAGTGATAGGCCCATGATCTCTCAATCGTCCCAATAATGCGAGACGTTTCACTGCAAAACAGTGCGGAAGGCTAGCCACACAAGTTAGCAAGATACATACAACTACGCAAAACGTTCGTGCCCGGATGAAATTGCTTGCTAGCTAGCTATCTACTAGCATTTACTTGCAAGCAACCAGGACTACTCTAGTCTAGCTTGCTAGCTTGTTATGTGTTATATGGAGAAATATTCGTCATCCATCGATCCATCACACAAATTACAAACTTACTCTTTTGCACGGCTAGCTAGCTACATTTATTCGAAAGCCAAATAGTTCGCCACAGCATTTCAGCAAGCTGGGTAGCTAGCTACCGTAGCTAACAACTAAAATCGGACATTCGTTCTGCCTAACCTAAGCCAGGCCTGGTTGTTTTTACCTGTGCTTTTGCTGTGTTGTTGGATTGTGTTGGATGCAAAGCGACACCTCGCTTTCTTCCGAAACCAACTACATCTGCTATCGAAACATCACTACAAAGTGCATTGCTTTATCACTTGAAAAGTTAGTCAAAAAATATCAGCTGTTTGCAAAAAAGGGTGGACATCCACTCTTTACATCACTAACACTGTCATAGTTGCAGCAGCTTCCTTACTGTTGATGTATTACCGTAGTGAACAGTTTTGCGCATTTGAAACCTATACAGTACTGGGTTGAGAGGATTTGAGATGGAACGTGGGTATCGTGCAGATTAATTAGAGGCGCATTCCATTGTTGGCCTTGGAGACTGAATGAAATGCTGACAATGTCAACAATAATTCCTGTTAACCATAAAACAGATAAAACACAGAATATTAGAGGTAGGTTACTCTGATTCCACTTAAATGTACAAGCAAACCATGAAAGTTTTACTGCTAGGTAGACTACATTTAGTATATAGTCAGACGCTCTTATCCAGAGCGATTTACAGTAAGTACAGGGACATTCCCCCGAGGCAAGTAGGGTGAAGTGCCTTGCCCAAGGACACACCATCATTTTTCACGGCCGGGGAATCGAACCAGCAACCTTCTGATTACTAGCCCGATTCCCTAACCACTCAGCCACCTGACTGCTACTAACCACTTATGATGGAAAATTGTAGGATTGGGCAACTGTATGCAGGATTTAGATTTAATGTTATATTTTTTGCAGAGAAAGAAAATAGCAGAAGCCTACCAGCCAACCAGACTGGAAATGGATTTCTACATATGAAACAGTATCTGAAGGAGATGTCCTCCATTCAAAACTCTTTGAACACAGGCCGGCCCCTAGCGTTGTGCTTGAGGGAGCAGGTAGGCCTACTACTGAATTGTGTTGAATGACATCAATCATTCGATGGATGGTCCAATCTGATCTGACTGCATTCATTTGAAAGGTTCCACCTTCTCTACTGACGGAGACAACCACCAATGGAGCTCACAGTGACAAGACGACTGCAGGTTACCTCAGTATACCAATTTCACATACATCACAACATCATGCTAAGACTATGACATGCTGTCATGTTATTGCCAATTCAGCAATTCTGCCCTCATGTGTTCCTTCTACTGCACTGTAGCTGACATAGCAGGATGTACCATGTCTATGCAACACCATGCTCTAGATCTCGAGGAGGAAGAAACATTAAGGTGTGTTTGTCATATCAAAAGAAAGAGAAGGGATTAAGGAGTGTCTTCAAAAGGTTCCTTTCAATTTGAGGTGAATTGCACATTTCCCAGGAGGCTGAAGTTCACGAGACAAGATCTTACAATAGAGAAGCTTCAGTGGATCTACAAACTACTTTGTGGATTAACAAACATGAGGAATAAAGACCTCAAGACCATGGTAAGGTTTTCTCAACCATGAATGATTACATTTTTGACCGTTTTCTCACATCAGTAAATGTGCAGAATGTTAATGATAGTTTGTTTATCATTTAGGTGCCTCTCACATGTGGGTATGTGAACATCATAATGAAAGACACAGAAACAACAAACATAATTTTGAAGAACTCGCCGAGGTAAACTGATACATATTGTGAACAAATGTGTCAATACCCCAAAAACGTTGAAATTGTCTGTTTGGGCCATCATTATTTACTCTTTTGAATGAGAGATTTATACTTTGCCGTTTCTCAGGTGTCTAACTTTACAGGCTTCACCTGAGGATTACTACAACATCAACCATGACACTTGGGAGTCATTTATCAATCCTCAAGACCAAGGTGGCCAATTTGAGTTAGAGTTGGAAACATAAAGTTTGCCAAACATTCTTATCTTTATACTATGTTTCCCCCAGATCTGAAGTCACCCTCTGCAAAGTTTGGTGGGTAAGTTATGGAGAGTGTTGTTTGGTTTATAGAAAAACCAAACCATTATTTGTTGTTTATAGAAACCCTTGTTGTGTAATTGTAACAGGTGTAAGCTTGTCCCGTTTGGTCTAAGAAAGAAGGCAGGTCTGAAGGAGTTAGAGACTGAGACAGGAGACCTACCTACATGGCTGAACTTGATTCTGGATGAGACCTGTAAGTACACAGTAATTGTCTGTCAAATTAACAATAACAAATATAGTTTCACTATCATGTAAATTAGCAAGACAAATCAATATTAATGTATATCTGTTATTATATCTATTTCCACAGTTGCATATGAGAAGAATCCCCAAATGTGAGCATCAATACCATCAAATTGTCTGTGATGCAGTTGTGTATAGCTACTGATATGAGATGTTTTAACATTTACAGAGCGAAGAATAAATATGACATGTTGGAGCGGGTCAGGACCGAGTTCTTGGATGTTCAGAGATCAAAGAACAACCAGATGGAGACAGACATCTACGACAAAAAAATGTTTGTTTTCCCACTTATTAACACAACATCCACACACATGTGCATAGTCTTTGTCTATTAATTATGTGAGTTGAACACAGACAGCAAGTTATTCTTTGTCCAGGCACAGAGAGGAGAGGATGAGGACAATGTTCAATGTCTTAATGTTGCCTAGAAAAGCGACCAGGCTGTCTATACTAATTTCCTCACTGAAACATGAGCTCAGGGAACCAAAATCCACAACAGTGTTTTGGTGAGCCCCTATAAGATACATTTATCTTATACCATGATTAAAGGTAGATTGTATTTATACCTTCTCTTATAGAAATGTAATACAGAAAATGAAATATTTGCGCTGTTATTCTTTGTGTTTCATTTAAGGTGTGAAATCCTTAAGAGGGATACATCAGAACTAGTAGATGAAAATAACGTGGAATACAGGACCATCCTGCAAAAGATCGGCCAATTCTACAACTTCTCACACAAAAAATTACCCTATGCAAAGGTATTAACAATGAGGCCCTGACATATTTTATTACAACAGATGACAAATGTTGACATGGATATGAAATGAAGAAATTATGTTTTAAAAGACTTTCAAACTGAATATTGATTTCATTTATTGAATGCCTATGGCTGTGTAAGGATATAAGTGATATGTATTTGAGATGTACCTCCCCATGTTTGGCAGGAGAAGTTTTGCCTACTCGTGATCTCTCTCCCGTCCAATCAGCTTCTCCGTCCGGCCATGCAGGATGCTTTGATGTTCCTCACTGAAAATGTCCTTCAGATCCTTCCACGACAACTTAAGCACTGGTTCCAGTACTTGAAGCTGCCTCTCTACGATTCCATCTCCTAAATCCTACCTTCTAAAAAGTCTGAACTCCATGTTCAGTTCATGTCCACCCTTGTTGGCTGTTTTACTGGAGGGTTGGAGGGTTGTCCCTAGAACATGTACCGATCATTTATCAACACTAGAGGTCCTCCTTGTACCATTCTGAGCAAATCCGGTTTGATTTGGTTGGCTTAAGAAATCACTGAGACACTATTTAACAAAGACCTATTTTATTTTTACCCACACGAGGCAAACATCTCTTCATTTCCATCCAATCCTTCAAGATATATTAGCATTTTGATGCATTGGAATTCATAGTGGCGCTGCATATCATGACATTCAGATTACCTTTAAACACAATATCCGACTAGACCAGCATAGTCAACAACACATATTATCTTTTAAATCATTCAAAGAAACACAGGAAAAATAATACTGAGGTCACTACCACATTTCTATGGCAACATGGCGATGATGTCATTTCATCCATTACAATCCCAATTCGTTCTGTCCATGGGGCCTCAAGTGAGCTGCAAGCAGGCTTTTGTGTAGAGGCCTCACTGTTTAATTCAAGTTTATGTTTGGAATATGAATGGAACAAAGCATGCATTAAACATACATATGGATACAATCTGACATTTTGAATCTATGTGATATGGTGTATGAGGCAATACCTAATAAGCCGTAAATATGAACCAAATAATCAAGCTGTTCTGAGCACATAATGAGAAAGGCAAACATTTTGGATTCAAAGACATAAATCACAAAGAATAAGCAAAATGGTTAAGTGCTTTTAAACTATAAAAAGTTAATGTTGGTATATTCAACTAGAACCTTTGAATTGAAGAACAGTAGAGGACAATGCCAGCAAATCCTCTCAGAGTAATAAACATTACAAACATGATATCAAAATATACGTTCTTCCTCTACTAACAGCATATGGGTGTTTTAAGTTTGCAACAAACAGCATGCGTACATTATCAAACGAAATGCTCACATGATCATACATTCTCAAACTAAACATTCAGATGATCATGAAGTAATGAGTCTCGGTTTCTGAAAGTTTTGAATTCTACAATTTCTGTATGAGAGTTTAGCATCTGATGAGGAAAGCAATGTTTTAGATCCATAGCGAGTGGTGATGTAGTGGTACAGTATCTCTTTCATTCAACATGGATCCATTATAGAATTGTATCACAGTGCATAGTGGCACATGTTGTTTTAGCATTGGTAAGGAGGAGAGGAATTTAGAGTTTGACATGGTGGCACTGCCAGCCACCAAGATTGGTCAATTTGACAGAATAGTGTAGTGGTTCACATTTAAGATTCAAAGAATCTGATCTCTAGTTTTGTATGGAAAGTGACTGTTGCACTTTTCAAGCGTGACATCTCAGACATCAGCAGCTGTCAGTGGACTACCTGAAGGAGTGTCGGAAATGCACGCTTCTGCGCTTCAGCTTCTCTGGGTTGTGGGACGCCATGTGAGAGAACTCCCGGAAGATATCCAGATAGGTGGCGTCTCCTGGACGGAATGGACATGCAAAAGGGTTCTTACATCAACATTTGCATGGAAAAGATTCTTTGGATATTTGTATTGATTTGCACTGATGATCCTGTAACAGTGGTTCAGAACCATTCATGTTAAGAATGGGCTATACTTTCATTCACTGTGTGTATGTGTGTATCATATACAGAAAGTGCAACATCTAAAAACATAACAATACTAGATAATAAATTAAACCTATTCTGTCTCAAGAGCATCTGATGTTTTAAATTGAACAGCCACACTCAAAAAACATTCCCCCACCAGTGGAAGAAAACAGACTAAGGCAACATGGCTCCTCCCTCTCCTTCTGTTTCCCAAATTCTCAAGCTGGTGACTATGGCAACTGTGGACACAACTGGGGCAGTTGAAGCTCTTTGTGTCTCTAGAAAACTCAGGCTGAACTCATTTAAAAAAGGAACAGTCTAGTCCTGTGTGCCTATACTATGATCTATGGGCAGTTCTCTCTAGGAATGTGACACAAATATGGATTTATTCTTAGTTCTTAGTTCTGACTTTCATATGAACTCTATCGTTCTTTATAGACTACTGTGTGAAGTTGAACCTACACCTTGTAGCTGTACTGTGAACACACACAAAACTGAGGACTAGTCTACTAAATATGCTGAACAAATTTACAACCAATAAAAAATGTGTAACATGAACACAAATATACTAGGGGGTGGATTCACAGTTAGCAAATCTCAAGTTGTTAGTTGTTTTAGATAGTTAGTTGTATGAATAAAAACACTGGTGAAGAGAAGAAATGAAGCAAGAAGCAGAGAGAGAAATTAGGGGTTTCATGACATATTCTGTTTATTCAGTATTGTTTTGAGAAGGTAAGGAAATAAAAAGTGGATCAAAGCGAACAAAGGTAGCATTAGTGCACAAGATTATTAAGACTCAATTCCTTTGACAATATTGACAGAAATAGACAGATTACAGTCAGAAACAAAAAGGACATGTACAGGAAAGTTTAAAGTTGCATGTTAGAAGCAAGCAGTTGAAGTGTTAGTATATTTACAGCAGTTGTCTAGTTGCTCAATGAACTGTTTCATAGACACTGTATTAGTACTGTACTAAACAATCCCTCTGTGGCTACATCTGAATCCTCTTTAGCATGGTTTGGTCACATCATATTTCCCACATCAGCTATGATTGGTTACTTTCTGTCCACCCAACTGATTGTACTTTTGTAGTCATAAAACTGTCATTTCGACAGGCGTATTAGAAAGTGCTTGAATGGTTCACTGACCAACAGGAACAAGGAGGAGACAGGATCTGAGTAGTCTACATGTCCTATCCTAAAACTTTTAAATGTTCAAGGATTGTCCACTCGTGTTTGTCAGGGGTAATTCGTATGTGTGCTAAAAAACACCTCAACCTGTTTTCTCTGTTATACAGGTTACCCACTTCTCACAAACAACACAACCTACTACTTCCTGTGGTCTTTGGCTTGAAATAGGCCTCAGCTCAAACAACAGACATCCCTCTGTTAGAACAACTCACTGAAGGCCTTGAACCTCATTGAGACAAATTTGAGTTTGGCATCCCACATGCAGTTATGTCATAGGGGAGTCTGTTCATTATCAAAAGAAGGAGCTAACCTTTCTTAAATCTAGCCTTTGAGTTAATATTCACCAGATTCAAGGGTAGCCAAGCCAGGGTCTAAAACATCATTTTATAGAATGTGGTGCCCCAGCTTACAATAGCTGGGACTAGAAGGTTGAGGTCATCCTCAGACTGTGTACACACACCATGTGTACACTAGCCATGCTCACACAGGGTGGGGGACTGTGGGGTGTGGTGGGGTGTGGGGGCAAAGGCAGGGCGAGCATGTTTGCTTGGACCAGGCCCCCTCCACACTCCTCACATAACAATGGGAATTGGAGTCAGTGGGAATGTCTAAACAGTGTCTGACACCAGGCCACAGTCAGCTTTAGGAAAGTCTGTCTATGAACAAATCTCAGGATTTGGCGGCACATGTAACACGATTATTAACTAATTTAACATCATGTATATTGAATATTTACATACATAGTTATGAAGTAAACAATATCAACAGTAAGACCTGGGCAACTGCAACCCCTGCACTACTTGACCGATAAACCAAGGACAAATCTAATAAATCCATGATACATCAGATTACCATGAACCAACAAACATTTCAACATCTACAAATACTGTACGTAATACATGGAATATAAAATACTTTCATCAAATCTGTCCATCTTTCAATGCTTGTTTGTATATAAATCCCAGAAGTTCTATTGTCAAATTGTGGAGTTACGGTTGGTTTGAAGGTAATGATTAAAAAAATACCATTTGCCATTGTATTGTTAAAACATAATACAAAAAATACTTAGTGTTTGTATTGAAATAATCATTGCACTATTGCTCTGGGAATTTGAAAGTTCTACTATTGAATTAAATCACCAAAAAGGAAAAAGAAAATAGTAAAAAAAATAAAATAAAAAAAGACTTGCTGGTAGGAAAAGTGCGTAATGCTGTTGAGTCTGCATGAAAGCATACTTTAAAATGGTCTTAACCTAGAAGAAAACACAGTAATGATATATAACCCATATATCATATCCTGTAAATACGAAGGAATTCCTTCTGCTTCTGTTACCTCCTCTAAATGCCAAAACAGATTCCAATGGTCACCCCTTCACCAAATAACATTCTAAAAAACCACATCATGCCACAACAACATAGCTTAAGCAGAACTCAACTTGTGAGAACTGCACTGACAGATAGAATGACAACAACTAACAGGCCTTTAGAATGAAGGTAGAAAATAAAGACCCTGTGGCAGCTGAGTTGGTACGCTTACATGCACAGGTTTGCTAAGAGCGATGCGACTTAATACTGAAGGTAGAATTGAATCTGCGCTCAGACCTATAGAGTCTGTTTACAAACGGGTCCCTAATGACTGGCCAGAGACAATGCACCATGAGCTGAGAGGCCAAACCCTGCAGTACCACCAGGATCAGTTACCTTCCCAGACAGAGACTTGTGGCATGGCCTATCACATTGTGAAAAACAAAGACTTTACCCTGTGTTCATGCACATAGATAAAAATACAGTTTGGCTATTGCTCGTCAAAGTCAACAAGTGCAGATTATGACATCATTGTTAAGATAATATTGAAAGTTTCTCCTGGTGTTGAGTCTGAGTAAAGAGCTATCAGCATGTTAGTGTGGCCATGGCCTGAATAATGTTTACTGATACGTTATTTTGAGTGACAGGTAGAGGAATACTGTTTGGAATAATCCTGTTTCTTAGAGGAGAAACGTAAAGCTTGGGGTGACAGTCTATGAGGAATCTGGCCGAGAAAAGTATTCATAAAGGATACCTTCCTCCACGACATTCCCAAAAGACCTGTATGGGCTTCTGTCCCCCAGTCTACAGGGGGTCTCCCCTCCACTTCACAGGAGGGGAGAGAGCCTTGTCAGGCTTGCTGGTCAGACTGCCTAATACTCGGCTATATTGAGACAGATAAACTCCTGTATGCATTTCTTATACTGCTGTTCTGTGGGGCTGCTGGTGGGGTATTGACCTGGCTGGCCGAAGGGTCCCTCCGACTCTCTCATCTCCTCATTCATCCTGGCCAGACGCAACCTGAGGGGGGTTAGGGGGGGGGGGGGAGGAGCAGAGAAGGGGGGTGGAATGTTAGCTGGAGCCGCCAGGTGAGATGTCAGACACATTCGGCAGTATCAGAGTAGTGAGCCACTGTCTGTCAGTGTCCAGTGTGTTTGGGAGGCACGTACAGGGTGACGATGTCAGCGTTGGCGGCCTGCACAGCGATGCTCAGGGGGTCCTGGCCATCCTCATCCCCGTCATTTTGAGTGGCTCCTCTCTTCAGGAACAGACACACCTGCCTGGAGAACGCCCAGAGACAGCAGGGAGGGGTCAGTAGAGAGCACAACGGCCCAGTGCATCAGCTTGGATAGCTATGCAGATAGACCATTTCTACTTTGTTTCGTTCTGGTGAGCACATTGACAGCCACCGAAAAGGGGAGTAGGGGAGAAAGGGAGACTCGGAGGAGGGCAGGGGGAGGTGGGGGTAGAGGGGAGGAGGGCAGGGGGAGGTGGGGGTAGAGGGGAGGAGGGCAGGGGGAGAGTGACAGGGGGAGGAGTAGTGCAGGGGGTGAAAGGCAGAGGGAGGAGGGGAGGAGGGGAGGGGGGCGGGAGATGGAGGGTAAGAGGAGGAATGTTGCGCCCCTCACCCTGTGTGTCCCAGATACGTGGCGTGGTGCAGTGGTCCCCTGCCCCTCAAGTCTCTTTGGTTGACGTCGGCAGCGTTCTGGAGCAGGAACTCGCAGGCGATCAGCGAGCCCTGCACGGGCACAGACACACACTCACACACGTGTTCACCACCTCCTCCCTCTGTTCAAATGGCGTTCACGCTGCCCCCTCGCCCCTGACTCACCCCTATCACCGCCTGGATGAGCGGCGTCTTGCCCTCGTCCTCCTCGTTGACGGAGTTGACGTCGGCCCCGTGGGCCAGCGCCTCCGCCATGATGGGCAGGTTCCGCGTCTTCGACGCTTTGTACAGCAGAGCGCCAGGATGCAGCTCCCGCACGTCCTCGGGGTCGGACGGCTCCGGCTCCGCCTCCAGCTCCGCCTCCAGCTCCGCCTCCCCGCTGGAGTCCTCTGACACCTCACACTCTGTAGAGGCAGGCCACATTCCCGGAGGATTCAGTCAGGGATAGGACAAGGATGAATCCTGTACTCTACGTATACTCCAGTCTGCGATACACGTCACTCTTTTTTGAAGGACTGCAATTTCCACCCCCTGGCTGAACTTCAGGCGTTGCTATTTCGACTGTAGTCCACAGGTGTGTGTGTTATATATGTTAGCGTGTGGTTCTCACCCTCCTCGGTGACACTGTTCACCACGGAGCCGAACACCAGGATGTCGGTGCTGCCGTCTGTGCTGCCTCCCAGGCCGCTGTCACTGCTCAGACCTGCAGGACCAGCACCCCCCCCGCACACACGGACACGTTAGTCACCGCTCCCACTGCCTAGAAACAGCTCATCCTAGAGTGTGTGTGTGTGTGTGTGTGGGGGGGGGGGTGGGTGTGGGGGTGGTGTTCCATTAGAGAGCTGGGTAACTTACTACGAGGTCCAGATCCTGTGTCGAAGTAGGAGAAGAGAGAGTCCAGCTCGTCCGGACAGAACAAAGAGTCTCGACGGAACTTCCTCTCTAGGGCAGCAGCCGCTGTAGGAACACACACACACACACAGTGAGCACGAAAAAGAAACAGGTGGAACGGCGCACTAACATGAATCCATTCACAGGGTTAGTTATGGTACTATTAGCTTAGTTAGCTCTCTGGCGTGAGGACGAGAGTTGAGGTACCTGAGGAGAGGGTGGCAGGCGAGGCACTGCCCGGTTCGTGCCGGTATCTCCTCCTCGTCTTGGGCACTGTGGTGGCGCTGTTGTGTCTCCGGCACTTCTTCACGCTCCAGCGCCGCTCCGACTTCCTCTCGCCGTTCACCAGGATCTCTGTGACGCCCAGCTTCTTCAGGAACTTCTTCTCAACGTACTTGGCCTTGATCCACGCCTCCTTCTCCTGCCTGCCAAGCATCATGGGAGACATGGGTTTGAGTCAGTCTGGAATGACCGTGAGCTTTTTCCTCCCAACATGGCAGTAGTGTGTGACTCTCCCCGGAGGGCTGTCCAGGTCCTGAGCTCTCACCTGGAGCTGGAGGGCCCAGGCTTTTTCAGGCCCTGCTCCTGGTAGGACCCCTCATAGATGTGGTTGATGACACTGTTTCCAAGCTCGCACATCAACTGAAGGCAGGTAGACAGAAACATGCCATTTTAAAAGGCTGTCAAACAACTCCAGTCTGGGTGAAATGGTAGACTTCGAAAGGTCATAGCTTAATAATAAGTATGTTTATTTCATTGACACATTGTCACATAAACCTGAGACAAGATGACAAACATTTAGACAAACCTTTAGCAGCTCAGGTTCCCAAGAGTCCAGTGTGAGAGAACGCACCTTGGAACAGTGAACCCCCAGACTCCTGGAACAGAGGCACATCGCAGGCATGATGTAAGGAAGGAATACTTTTAATATATATATTGTGTTCAAGTCTTGGTTCAAGACAGTCCTACACAAAACAACTGCATACTACTGTCAGGCCAGGTGGAACATCTGCAGGTTAAAGGGACAAACACGGTGTCATATGATGAGTATCTGTGGAGGCAACAAATCTCAAGGGCGTTCTCTCCTGGGAAACGAGGCTCAATGTAGCCGCCCTCACTGTCATGCAAATCCGAGTTCCATCCACAAAACCGTCCAGTATCCAGGCAACGGTGGCATGCCAAAAAAAGAGTGTGTGTGTCAGTGTGTCTCTGCATCCCCCTCCTTCCTAATGGGAGGCCTCTTCTAATCTCACTCTGAGAGGAAGGACAGGAAGACAGCCTGACTATGCAACAGATGCGCCCGACTGAGGGGGAGGTCCTTACATAAGCCATGACAATAGCAGCCCTGAAATAAACACCAACAAGAAAAACTGAGGAGAACTTTCCCATCAAGTGCTCAAGAGCAGCCATTATGATTCAGTTGTGATGTAAGCAGCCCATTGGCCTGTATAGGAATATCAGAGGCACCACACTGTATCAAACAACTTCCAACATCACTCAAACACCTACACACTCGTCGACTTCATCAACTGTGTCTGCAGTGGACAGTTTGGCACAAAGAGACAGCTTATATGAATGAAAAGCCAGAAAATATCATCCTCAGATCGTAAAGATATCCTCTTAGCAAGTCGCAAATAGTTGCTCTGCAGTGGATCACACACACCATGTCCATTGACTGTGTTCTGTACACAGTGACTCTCCTTGTCTCACTGTATTCCACCAGAACTAAATGAGCTCTCCCAATCAAAGCCAGCCTGATCCAATAAGCAGCCTAGTCCCCAGTAATCCCCTGGGCGAGGCCGGGTGACACAACGTGACGTTCAGGGCAGGCGCTATAAGGCCTGTTGGCACCATCCACTGTCTTCACAGCCAAAGCCCACGCAGCACATGGTCAGAACCGTGGTCTGGAGTCGTCTTGGTGACCATGACCAAGCAAACTACCATTTAAAACAACCTTACACAACCATGTCCAAAGACGTAGGCCTATCTCTCTGCGACTTCTCAAATCTTTGTTCACATTTCCTTTTTAAAGTCACAACAACTGTGCCAGTCGTCATTGCATAGCTTGTCACTACCCCTCCTCCTCATGTGGACTGGACCCAGGCCTTGAGGCTGGACCCAGGCTCCCCAGCATCAGTGCTCAGCTGTGGAGGGCGTGCCCTACCTGTGTATGCCAGAGCACTCGATGCAGAGCAGGACGCCCAGGTTGATGGAGGCCCAGCGAGGCTCCGCCTGGCCGCAGTCGCAGCACTGCTCGTTGCCGGGGAGACACTGGATGCGCTGCAGGATGCTCTCCCCCCGGACGCTGCGCTCCCGAGGCTCGCTGGCCGAGTCGATACTGCTGGTGGACGGGGAGGCTGTCCTGTCGAGGCGCTGGAAGCACACGCGCACGCACTCGTGAACAAACCCACTTTACACACCCGTGTGTACATTGAGATTTCTAACATCCATCAGAGGTCAAATGCTATTGTGTAGAGTTTAAAGGGGGAGAGGACATGATTATCTCCCAGTCAGGTTCTGTATACAGTAGGTACAGTAGATGGACCCACCTCGATGTAGTAGGTGTCTGGGCTCTCCCTGTACGCTGAGGCGATGCTGGCCTGCACAGCCTGGATCCAGGATGACCTCAGCTTCTCAGACTCCGCCTGCAGCATACAGCTCCTGTAGGACACACACACACACACACACACACACATGCTTTAATCCTCTACTACTGCAGGTAGTGCTATTGTACGTGCAGGTTGTTTTTTAACCATTAGGAAAATGTATTAGACACATGGGAAAATCCCATAGGTGTGTCACTGTAGCTTCCACAGCAAGTGGATGATGTACGAGGGTGTTGAGGGGAGGGGTCGTACTTGGTGGGGGAGACAACCTCGAAACAGAACCTCCTCTCGATGTCCTCACAGGGCTTGACTGAACACAGACGCAGGTCCTCCACCACCACCGTCAGAGAGTCCTGCAGGCAACACACCACTCAGCATGTCAGCGACCACATATGACCCATGTCCAGGCACGCCAAATATCCAAACGTGAGATCGATACGAGAGTAAAGTGAGCACATCGATATTCCTCACTGAGGTTATCGTCACAGTGTGTTCTCTGGGGATGCTAATGCAGCGCAGAGCGTATGAGGGATTACAGCAAACGGTTAGATAAACTATAAAAGCAGAGACGATGCCCCCTTCCCCTCCCCAACCTCCCATTAAAATGGCACTTAACCCCTTCAAACCCTCCCGGGACTGCTGTGATGGTAGTGGTGTTGTGTGGGACTTGCCTTCAGCTTCTTCTGATAGACCAGTTGACTGTTCTGTATGGAGAACCACCTCCTGGAAAGACATCCAATGAATAAATCATGAGCATTAGATGGATATCCTTCCACCGGCGAGTTAAAAGAATGTCCCTTCAGCCACTGGCATTAAGGAGTAAAAGGGTCCTTTGAGATGGGCTTTCCCATGCGCTGCACTATCTAGACACGTGAGAGGAATATATAGCAGGCTTCCATCTAACCTCTACATAGGACTGCACTGCCTGAGAGGCAGAGATGGGCTAATTCGACTGTCTTAATGCCTCAGTGAAGTCAGGAGTAGAATTGCCCATGGAGGGAGAGAGCTTGAGATTTTAATGGATTGACTCCAGAGGTAGCCTACTGTAGTGTAAATCTCTAGTACTAGGCTTTCACACACATACACGCTGACAGAAGCTTTACCTCCGAATATTGTTTAGAGGTGTTTCTTGGAGAGTACATGCTCATACTGTGGCATTGTGTAAGTGTGGCTGGTGGAGGGATAGTAGTTTGAATGCTGTACCTGTTCCAGGTCTTGAAGGCATTGCTGGCCCTCTTGAACAGGTAACCCTCCATCACCACACCATTGGGCGCGTCCACGTTGAACTCCACCTTGGAGTCGTCGTAGGAGAAGTCCTGTCAGCCAGAGAGGAAGAGGAGAGAGATGGAGGGAGACAGAGAGAGGAGGAGGAGAGAGATGGAGGGAGACAGAGAGAGGAGGAGGAGGAGAGAGAGAGAGGGAGACAGAGAGATGAGGACGAGAGAGATGGAGGGAGACAGAGAGAGGAGGAGGAGGAGAGAGATGGAGGGAGACAGAGAGAGGAGGAGGAGAGAGATGGAGGGAGACAGAGAGAGGAGGAGGAGGAGAGAGATGGAGGGAGACAGAGAGAGGGGGAGGAGGAGGAGAGAGATGGAGAGAGACAGAGAGAGGAGGAGGAGAGAGATGGAGGGAGACAGAGAGAGGAAGAGGAGGAGGAGAGAGATGGAGGGAGACAGAGAGAGGAAGACGAGGAGGAGAGAGATGGAGGGAGACAGAGAGAGGAAGAGGAGGAGGAGAGAGATGGGGGGAGACAGAGAGAGGAAGAGGAGGAGGAGAGAGATGGAGGGAGACAGAGAGAGGAAGACGGGAGGAGAGAGATGGAGGGAGACAGAGAGAGGAAGAGGAGGAGAGAGATGGAGGGAGACAGAGAGAGGAGGAGGAGGAGAGAGAAGGAGGGAGACAGAGAGAGGAAGACGAGGAGGAGAGAGATGGAGGGAGACAGAGAGGAAGAGGAGGAGAGAGATGGAGGGAGACAGAGAGAGGAGGAGGAGGAGAGAGATGGAGGGAGACAGAGAGGAAGAGGAGGAGAGAGATGGAGGGAGACAGAGAGAGGAGGAGGAGGAGAGAGATGGAGGGAGACAGAGAGAGGAAGAGGAGGAGAGAGATGGAGGGAGACAGAGAGAGGAAGAGGAGGAAGGAACGAGACACACGTCAAACCCTGTTGTTGCTCCGTGTTTCCGTGTTTGCTTGGCAGAGTGAGACCAGGGGCAGCGCATGTGTCTCCCAGTCAGCCGGGGCACACATCTCACAGAGCTGGGACTGGAGTACTCTCTGAAGACTGGTAGTGTTACATAAACAACCATGAAGAGTGCGTTCATGTAAATAAGTTCACATGGCACAACGGCACACGCCGTTGTGACAGGGAAGCTGCCCTACAGATACTTGGTGATTCATGTCGCCCTTCTGGAAGTTCAGTAAGATACGCTGACAGTGACGCAAATGATTATATAAGCACCTGACTCAAGTTAAATTACCCATTCAGTTTTTTTACAGTTTATTTTCAATATATTATGTCCAACACTTTGTCATGACAAATGGACAATGACAGTCAGTTGTTATAAGATACAGGGTTAAGGCAACTGTTTAGGAAAATAATGCTTTGGAACAATGAATTAGATTTCTCACAGATCTTGTGGAAAAACATTCCGTTAAGGGAGCTTAATATGAACTGGTGTACAGTACCATCGGGTACAGAATATTGATTTAGCGTAAACTGAGTTTTAGCATCAAACACAAGTGACCTTTTAAATATATTAGAGCAGTTTTGCACAGTTCCATCTTATCAGGTAGGCTAATCTCTGATCTCTGATTTTCACAGCAGGTTTCAGTACATGTATAGAAGCAGCCCAGAGAACAGATCCACTATTCTCTCCAGGTTTGGATAATAGAATAACCCTCTCTTCTCCTGCTCTCTCCTTTTGACATGCATTCATACACTCTGTACACTCTATGGAAACTGCACAAGTCTGTTTGTATTTGTCAGACAAATATGAGGTGCCGATTGGTTGCTTATACATTTTGGTTGTATACTTTTTCATCGACTTAACACAAGTTGTGATTTTATCGGTGCCTTGAAAGGCTTCCTATCTTATACCCAAATACTCCTTTCACTTAAGACAACAGCACTAGACATCAAGACAGTTTATAACTACAATTGATAAGCTAACAAACTAGAAACTGCAAACCAAACATGAAAGTATTCAGAAACCCAGCTCAACCCACCAGAGTACGGTCCAGCCTCCCAAAAATCTTCATTTTCAAGCGCTTGGTGTATTCCAACAGCATGGAGGAACACAAACCAAACCAAACACCACCAGCTAATTTGTACTTTCCAAAAAAGGAAACACCGATTCCCAGAAGAAAGAGCTCTGGAGAGCAGCCGTGGGAGAGTTGAGCCAGTCCTGTGTGATCTCTGATCGCTGTCGGGGGCAGCAGCCTGCGCGCTCAGTGTCACCGCGGAGCCGGGTGTAATTCCTAAGCAGACATGTGGCTCGTCCACAATAGCCACCTGCCTGCTTCCTTCCTGCCCTCCGCAGCTTTAGATTAGAGCTAATTACCATACAGCTGCCAATGTATCGGAGGCTGCTTGCTGAGGGAGAGCGGCCTCTACAGTAGCTGCTCTTGACCCTGAGAGACTCACACTGAGGCTGGCTAGCGGCTCCACAGTCCACCACGGCTCCACGCCTCCTGACGCGCCTCCCCAACCACACACCCCTTTCAGAAGAGGGGGGGCTCCGCGCTCCTGTTGACACCACAGTCTATCAGGCAGACAGCCCAGTTCATCAATCAGACGTCACCAAAGTGCTGATGAACACTTACTAGCTCTCCACTCTGACAAAGAGAGGCAATTAACAACCCCAGCAGCCATGCTACAGGAATCCCTCAACTGCACTGGCAGACACTTAACTGAGTCATCGCATGCAGTTGTGATTACGAAGCGGTGGGGAAGTCTTACCTGGACAGGTCTAACGCCTGCTGTCTGTGGAGTGGCTGCACATAGCTCCAGGAGAGCTCAGCTGTGATAGCCTACCAAGCAATCTCTCAACCCAACAACAAAAGGGCATCCATTATTTAGGGTTCTGCATCATACAAATGGAAAATGACTGGGAGTGAATTATTCAGTGTGCAGTGTAACAGACAGACCTGCTTAGATCTAAGTAGATGGACCATGAGCAAACAAGGTGACATCTTTATTTCTACTTTCCAATATACCCGGTGGCCTCGCTATGTACCTGAATGTACCATGGATAATGAATACACTGTCAGTATTTTCTCCAAACTTTAATTTTAAAAGAATGTTTCTTTGTTCTATCAAAGTAACTTTTTATGTTTATGGAACCATTCAACAGAGCAGTTCATGTACAGCATACGCACAAAAGGTAGCAGAGTATTTTGGAGTTACAAAGATGAAGTCTTTGACCGGCTACATCCAAAGTTCCACTTAAGGTGTCTGATGTCAGTGAACTGAGGAGATCAGAGCAGATGGAACGTGTTCACCTGCAGACAGGGGACAGAATATGGCAGCCTTCTGTCTCCCCCCAAGGGCAGTTGGTGGCTCTGATGAGCCAGTCTGCTGTGACACACGCTGCTATTGTGAGCAGGACTCTCCTGTCCCTCACCAGGCCTGAGGTGTCGTCTGTTTCACCGAAAAGCCTGGAGCCTTGTCGAAACCAAACCTCCCCTACCCCCCCCTCCAGCCGCTCTGCCTACTCTAATCCTCTGCCCACTTGATCCACTTAGCAGTTGCCTGCTCTGTCGCCATGAGAATCGGTTACCATGCAACCGTGTCCACCATTAGTCCCTGGCAGCACTGGTGTAAGAGAACACTCCCACACTGCCATTCATATAATTGCGTCGTCATCTCAAAGTGACAAACTAGAGCCGTCTTTTGTATGGCAGTTCTGCAACCAGCTGCTGATGTGTTTGGTTGAATTACAATAATAATCATTTGAAGACTCAACCTCTGTTCCTTAAAAAGGTGGAAAAAATAGAAGATTCAGGAAGATTATGCTTTGAAGAATATATATGCATACCCCTAACCTAAATATATCATAGCGTACGTAGCCGCTTCAGACATCTGAATCTTACACCCCAGGAAAGGAATTCAAAAACAAAATGTAGCTGGCAAAGCAGAAGAGTGTGAATGTGATGTCGAGTCAGAGAGATGGTGGAAACACAGGAAAACCTGCCTAGGACAGAAGTTATCCATTAAAGCTAAAAATGCATAAGAGCTCTCTCAGGCTTGACGTGTCGCAGTTTTCTGCTCAGTGCACCAGCCAGCAGTCTCTGGGAGAGCCTTCCTCCCAGAGCTGCCTGCGCTGCGTCTGGGTGCCTCTCCAGCTGTCCCGGTGAGGTTTACACAAGGGTTATTGCCCATGTTCAAATGTGACGAGGAAAAACAAACACCTCTGTAACCCACATTCTCAGAGAGGAGGGACAGCGTACCTTCAGGGCATTTATACTGTGGCCTCCAAGGGTTTAGTTCAATGTTAGTCAAAACGATCATTTATTTGGATACATTCGTATTTTTTGTTGAACAAGAGCAAATCTCAAGTCTGATCTGACATTCAGACAAAATTTAATATCAACTCTTCTAATAAGATTACATATTTCTCAGCCTTAGGCAAAATGGCCTGGTTACTTTTATAATCCAGGAAAAACTATTGAGAACAAGTCAAAAACATTCAGCCCAGTCAAAACAGACAAGTCTGAAGAAAAAATAAGATAGCGTAACCACCCACATGCAATGGGAATAGATAAAGACAAGAATATCCAGACACAGGAAGCTGAAGCAGCTTTTGGATAATAACTGTACAGGGAGAGAATCAAGAAGATCCTTATCTAATAGCGCCTATATCACTGCTATAAAAACTCTCCCACAGCAGAAAAAAAATGAAGTTTTACCTGGCCATTTAAACCAAGTTCTGAGGTCCTGATTGCCGAGTGTAAATTATTGAGTATGTGCTGTAGCGTGGCCTGCAGGGTTTGGCTCTTTACAGCTTGAGAGAACTTCAAAGGGGTTCTCTAATGTGCTCCAGTTGTACGTCTACTGTGCACAGCTACACTGCATCTCCACTGCTGCCTTCCAAAGAGGCAGACCACGACACGCTCTTCATGGGGAACGGAGAAGGTACTCACCTGCATGAGGGTCTGAGAGAGGCGGTCACAGCAGGGCGAGCGGCCCAGGGGCACAGCGGGGAGGACAGGAGGAGACACACAGTGGACCAGAGGAGACAGCATTATTACTACATGTGAGACGCATGGTCAAAATGCACGACTGTTCAGTAGGAAGGGATGATACAACCATCGTTATGCCTCGTTGCACCTCTGATTATCCTAATCAGATCATTAGGATAAGCAGGGACGTAAGTAGGTCGTCCTTTTGATTGTTTGCCCCCTTTATGATCAATTAGCCATATATATATACTGTATATATACATCACATTGGAAGGGTTTTGAGACAACATACTGACACCGTGGTTGTTTAATGTGTTTGAATCAAACAGATCTGGTGCACACAGCAGAAACAGATCAATAACTGTCAGGACCCGGTCCAAGCCCTCCCCTCCTTGTGTCTGTCTCCAGACTCCAGTCCCTCACCAGAGACCGGGCTGTCCAGCAACACCCTGGGCTGCCGGGCTGTCTGCAGGCTAACAGATGGTCATTGATCCTGGGCCGGGGGACCCCTTCACCGGGTCACTGGACCCTGCAGTCTCATATGACAGCAGGACCATAAGGATGTCCACATAACATCATTCTTTTACAATAAGCAACCATTGGTTTATTCACTAATTTACTTCCCAAGTTAGTTTCCAAAGCCTGAATCTTACTGTATGTGCCTTTAAATACACATTTTAAGTACTTCATACTGATTTCATTAAGATTGTTCTATAATACAAATGGGAGGTCTTAATCCTATAGCCCATAGTCAGCATTTTACTAAACTCCAATCAGAGTTTACTGGATGATCTGATTGGCCAGCATGGATGCAAAAAGTGCTAGGTATTGTTATTTACAGTAGACAACACTGGGATTATCATGTCTCCAAACACTTAATTCCACCTGATTTAACAGTTTAAATGAATGGGTGGCCTTTCTGAGGGAGATTAATCAAACGCTCCCCAGTCAACCTCTAATCCGAGTCATAACAGAACACTGGGCCAGGTGGCAGACTGACGCTGAACTCACACACACACACACACACACACACACACATGCACAAACACACATGTGCATGCACACACACATACATGCACGCACACACACACATATAGTGCTGGTGCACCACACAAATGAGTCATCAGTGAGCGTGTGTGCTGAATCACAGCGGCCACTCACCCTCTGCTGTATGGTAGCATGCTTGTGCTCCATGTCCCTCTTCTCCATGGCTGAATCAATCACCAGCTGATCCAACTGAAAACACACGCAGTACTAGAGTTACAGCGGGTTACAAGCACAATAAGTCCAAGGAGAAGGAGTGGCAATCAGGTACAAGTCCGGGAACATGCATGGACATTGGTTGTGAAGCGAAAGAATTCCATTGCAGAGACCACCTGATAGGCAGAACGATTGTGTTGGTTATCTGACAGCACCACATACTAGCATAGGCCGAGTACGTCATTATTTGGGTCAATGTTTTATAATAAGGCATTGAGCCCAGCCCTGTTTCAGTATCTGTCTGCCTGTACAGATGGGATTCAAGTGGCTTTAGACTGCTGGTTCAAACCAAATGACAGACCAAAAGGCTGAGTTCAAAATATTCCATAAACACATTAATAGCATTAGTGATGTTACTGCATGCATCAATATTTCTCATCAGAACCCATTCAATTCCAATCAGAATCTAGACCCAGGGAGAAGCCAGGATCGGCGCCTGGAGCCAATCCAGGCCAGGCAGGACAAGACCAGGCCAGGCAGGGCCAGACTAGACCAGAACAGGACAGGCCAGAACAGGCCAGACCAGACCAGACCAGACCAGTCCAGTCCAGGTTGTATGTAGAGTACAAGGGAGACGATGTGGTTGGTACACTGTCTCACCTCGGCAGCCAGCTTCTTCATGTAGGGGTCGATCTCATCCAGTAGGTTGTAACCCTGCTGAAAGAGGGAGTGCTGGGCGTGCATGAAAGACAGCATCTGGAAGAGCAACAGACACGTGTGTTTTTCCTATCCTCACCTGCTCGTTAATAATAGATGAGAGCAGTATTTAGATCTGCCTTTACATGGAGCCACATGTCATGTGGGCCGCTAAGGCACTTGCTCTCGGCTGCATTCTGGGGTGATCGGTACGAAGTGGAAGATACTTACAGCATCTAGGATTTCAAATTTCTTCTTGGCTTGCAGGACATTGATCTAGTGGAGGGAAAGAGAGTTGCGATTAGAATTCCACTTCTAACGATTACAGTTACAGAAACACCAGCAATTCATACCATGAGTCATGGATAGCTCTCCCTCTTGTGGATACTGGATAGCACTGTATTGTTACATGATAAGCATTCTCTAAATACAATACAACTTCTGCATCTCAGCAGTTGTCTGGGAATAAACGTCTGGCATAAGCGGCATTTATTTTATTTATCTACAAAACAAATTAGGACATCTGCAATGAAGGAAAATATTCAAATCCACGTGATGGTCCAATCCAAGTTCATCCTAAACAAAAACTAATTGAAATCTTCAGATGGATTTGTCCAAAACATGGCTCTCTGGACCAGACCAACCTCTTCTGCCTTCAGCCATATTCTACCAAAACCAAGAGCACCAGACCGCAATTAGAGCAGGGAGGAGTGCCGGCAGCCATGATGCACAGCACACAGGTCACACTGAATCACTCTCCATGTTCCCACAGGCACTTATCGTCATCTGTTGTGCAGAGAACATGACTTGTGTGGGCCAAACAGCACCATGCTGGCCCTGCCCATGCAGTGACAGGCACAGGGCTGACTGCCAACCCCTCTCAGCCTGCCAGGGCCTGCCCTCAAGGCCTGCCTTCATGAGCACCACAGCAAAGAGACACTGTTTACATCACCACAGATCTTTCATTTTGGCTTGACGACAGTATCTTGTGACAAAGTGTGGACTACTCATTTGTATATATTGACATCATGTGTGATGTCGTGCTCGGGTGTGCTGACCTGAAGGACGTAGTCCAGGGCGAGGTGACGGAAGCACTTGCGGGTGATGCTGAGGGTGCTGGTGGCCTCCTCCACCTCGTGGGGCTTGTTCCTGGGCGCCTGGGCGTTCTTCACCTGGGCGATCTCCATGTCTTCACGCACACGGTCAAAGTGCTTCTTGGTCTCTTTGAATTTACGCACGTCCCTGAGAATTTGGAGAAACGTCAGGAATTCATGATGACAATGCTTATTGAATTGAACATATTTTTGGAAGTGAGAATGGATGGTTAGATGTTCATGACTGATAGCAGCACAGAGAGAAAGCTTCTACTTACTCTTTGACAAAGTTGTGCAACTGTTGCTTGACAGACCTTTGAGCTTGATCGAATAGTATCTGAAAAGTTTTAAAAGAGGAAATTAATACCTGTTCATGGAGGAAGTTTGATTCTTTCTATATAAGTCCACTGAGAGGTTTATTGGGTGTGCTTTGCCTTCGGCAAGGGCACAACATTTGTTCTCTCACATATATATTATTATTATTCTTTTTGCCCCCCTAAAACTCAGTCAATATTTGGCCTACATAGACAACCTAGGTGTCAAAAGTTTCGTCTTGGTAGCGATTGAGTTGCTTCTATTGGGATTTACGTTCCGTTGCATGGTTTAGGCTCAAGTTAAGTTTTTGTGGCGAAAAGTGAAGCTAACGGTGGCTAATTTGCTAGCCACAGTCACTGACGTTACTACGTCACTAACGTCACGAAAACACGCGTGACTACCTTTGGCAGAACATTCGTTTCGCATCTGTTAACTTGGGGGATAGCTAGGCTAACTATAGCTGTACTGCAAGGCAGCTGCAGAAACGCCACAAGCAAAGAGGCCAGGGTGACTATTTACTCATTTTACTTTGTGATGTGAAACACAATTGTGAAATGTAATGTACAATATTAGCTGATATTATTAAGGAAGTAAGCCCACATCTACTTTTGGAAACGGTAGTCTACTATTTCACTGAAGCATTAGCATGACATTAGCCTCTGTTGCCCGGGCAACACATACTACAGTGGTCTATGATGCATCTGTTTTCAATCGTTAAAATAAACATTCCTCACAAATACATTTTCGTTGTAGGATTTATTATGACATTACATTACAAGTAAACGATTTGTTGGTGAAATTATAATTCCCTGGGGTTTCAAACCAGCGTTGCTCACTGCAACGCTGTAGCCTACGCGAGACACACTACAAAAACATCTACTGTACACAGCTGTTTATGAAGTCAAACGGCGACAGAACATGTTCGACACTCCCCTTACTTAAATCAAAAGTCTTTCAATAGGTGAAACTATCTGACTACTAACCTGAACTTCATTGCCACAGCCTAAACTTTGTCAATCTGTTCATGAAAATAATTAATTTCAGCCTAAACCGTACAACGGAACGTTAAATCGAATTCAACCAACGCAATCGCTACCAAGACGAACACAGCAGTAGTCTGGTACTGTACTGTAGTAGTACAATTTACCGGGGCAGCTTCTCCACACAGGGCTATATCGCATTTTGCGTTGTTACTGACAATGATCGCTACCAGTGAGCTTTTTATGAATGAGCGATTTTCCACTAAATAAATGTCAAGCTTATTTACGTTTTTGGGGTCATATTTTCAGTTAGCAGATGGCTGTTTGAATCACGATTCCATCGTCTACTGCCGGTAACGTCGTAGAATAATCTTCAAAGGGGGTTCTTTATTATGAATGAATGCAATATGAGTAGGCTAAATGCCTGAAAATATCACGAGAAGGGAAAACTTAAAAGGACGTTTAAGTCATAGAGATTAGGTCAATTTTTACACCGGTCAAATTTATTCGTTGATTCAGCTATGAGGCTGCCTCTTGCAGGGGAAATGAGAAGACATCATATTTAATTCTACACTTCACTCGTATTTTCAGTTGTAAATGAGCAGCACAAAAAAAATGCTTTTAAATCTATGTGACCTTTATAAATAATAAGTATGCATTTTAATATAAAATATACAGAAATATCAGTTGTAAAAATGTAATTCAAAAACGGACCCCTGTGCAACCGACGCAAGCAAGCACACCCTACAAATTTCCCCAGAAATTGTCTAGTGATGGGTCGTTCGCGAACGATCCGGCTCTAAGAGCCGGCTCTTGAAGGTGAACGTCGGGAGCTGGCTCGCATATCTGAAGAGCCGACTCTATTTTTAATAGATTAATACAGCCTATAAAAACTAAATGATTATGAAATAATTAATTTTAATTGTATTTAAAATAATTGACTGATTCAAAGAACAACAAAAAAATACTTGTAGGCTTAAAGGCGCACACGATCATCCTCACATTCTGTTCCTGTCAATCCTGCATGAGGGAGGGCCGAGCCAACTCACACACAGTCAGAGAGTAGTCAAAACTCGGAGGAGAGCCATGACAAATCAATGCATTTTTAAAGATATGTGGTTACGGTCGAGTATGATTTCATTGAATAATTTAATTCAAATTGTTTTCACACCTATCATAGTCAAATTCATAGTTAAAACATGTATTTTTTAAAGAGCCATTGGAGAGCCAAAAGAGCCGGCTCTTTTTAGTGAGCTGAGCCATACGAGCCGGCTCACGAAAAAGAGCCGGAATGCCCATCACTAAATTGTACCCTCTCTAGTTGTCATGTGTTTTACTTCCCCAGACTGCCAAAACACTAGACAGTGTAGTGGAGTCCATGTTCAACCAACAGAGGGCAATAAAGCACCTCAATCGTTTCATGGTCTTGAGAATTGGATGCCAAAAATATAAATCATCCCTTCACGCATTGAAATGCTGGAAGATGAATATAAAAGACACATCAGCAAATACACCCACAAGTGTGCACACATACTCATACAACACCAGGCTGTCGCAACGTCATTCAAAATTCTCCCACCCCCTCCCCACCATTCTTTTTCTCGTTCAAGTTCTGATTGCTTCTGCCACGCTGCGGCTGCAGCTAAATAGGTCACTCGGGCAGCGAGGGAGGGAGGTAGGAAGCGGGAAAGAGAGAGAGATTCAGAGGGAGGATGGGAGGGAGCTAGAGAAAGGGAGAGGGGAGGGTGGGGTAGGGAGGCTTTGGGTACAATGTGACGACACAATACTGCAGCCCCTGCATCTAGTACACACCACAGACCCAGCAATCAGGCAAATAGTCCTACACTGGCTTTACTCTTAAAGCTGTGTCCATCAGCTAAGAGCAGGTAGAAGGTTCAGGGCTGGGATGTCATATTTTTATTCTGGTCGGGGCTTGATTGATGGGGGATGGATGGAATTCTGCTTAGATTAGAAGACATATTTGATTTTGGGAGACAATATTTTAAAGTTGGGTGACCGAAGCAACTCATTTGATATTTTGTAATACCCAGGGATTACAAAAAGGCCTGTTCATGAAGAATCTAATGATTCCCTGGGTGTCATTATGGATCTAGTAGATGGGCTTAAAGCTTGTGGAGGATAGGGGGTCAATCTATATAAGTACATCTGATATAGGCCTTCTTGTCTCATATCATTAAGGCAAATGAAATACAAAAACAGATATAAATTATATCAGTGCACGTTTAATCTACTGTAAATACAGTAAAACAACAAACAACTACATGGCAACACCACAAAGCAAAAATAACTCAAATGTACGCTAATGTTATACCAAAGCTGAAAGCTGTGTGAATTTATTGCATTATAAAATGGCTCTATGGGTTCAAACGAAGCAGTGAGTGTCTACAGGGCAGATAGAGCAGGAACTTCCTGTTGGAGGCTTTGTGTTTCTCCCATCATGTCAGGACCCACCACTCCTCCTTATTAACAAACAAAGACATTCCTTTTCCTCTCTAGAGTCTGCCTGGTCCAACCAACCATAAATATGCTAATGGAAGAACAGACACAACAGTATTTCAAGTGAGTATAATGCTTTAGATGTGAACCGCCTCCAAAAGGCTTCTGGGATTGGTCTCCAATGGAGCAGCGTGTGGGGAGGCGACGCAGACCACCCTTTGTCAATGTAAATCTGCCGGGAGCGGGAAAACGTCCAGGTCTGGCTGCGTGTTCGTCTGTGTGTGGTCGATTTGTTGTTTTGGTTGGATGAAGTTTAATATGCTACTAAACAGGAAGTGATAATTGTAGCCACGTGCCATTTAATCTCGCCCACATGCAGACAATGAACAAACCTGAGGTCAACAGGCCCTGAGGGCTCTGGTCATAAACACTGAGGTGTGAGTGGACCGTCCTGACTGGAGACCGTCTGGAGGCAGGCTGACGTGTAGTTGGAGAGCTGTGGTGGAGGTCTGAGGTGACTGGCCTCTTTGTGTCACCCACTAAGTCTTAAAAGATTTGTAGTAAACACACCCTCTTGTTTCTCAGTGTGTGTGTGTGTGTGTGTGTGTGTGTGTGTGTGTGTGTGTGTGTGTGTGTGTGTGTTGTAGAGACAGAAATGTGGTGAGGGGTTTCCTGGCCCCAGGGTACTGCAGCCTGTGGCATTCCTGAGCTGTTCTGTGGTGACTGTGGAGAAGCAGAGCCCAGAGGCTGCAGATGAACTGTCTGCATTAGGCCAAGATCTCACAGGTGCTCCCTGTGTACAGAGACAGGCTGCACACCAGGGAGAGCACTGCCCCTCCCTTGACTACAGCTATGGTGGAGGACAAGGAAGAGGCCCAGAAAGGAGCAGAGGAAATCTGCTCTGATATCAGACCATAGGAATGGGACTAAAAGAAACAGTATCAAAATGGGGTTACTGACTTCTCTGCAACTTTACTACACTGTCTCTTGCAACTTTGGTTCAGATATGCTGGGAACAATACGGATTTGAGTATTGTATATCAAATAAGCAATGAAACTTTACTTCCTATGCTTAAAATGGTGTTACAGCTATCATTAAGAATATTCCATATTATACACATGGAACACTACTGTCCTGTATGGTAAATGCCATTTTCCCTGACAGTTTCCTCAGGCTTTAACAGCTTTTACAGCCAGCAGACTGGGAATTGGCACTCCAAACTGGAATTTTATCAGTCCAAGCTAAAAGTAAATAAATCCTATTACCTTAGATAGCATGGTCTAGAGAATCTGATCCCCACCATCACCCCCACCCCCAATTACTCTGCATGACCATGGCCACATCATATTTTTTATACGTTTTATTACATTTTATTACATTACATTTTAAGCACCCAGACACCCCCCCCCCCCCCTTAACCAATCAACTCACTTTGCTTCTTTCTTTTCTAAAATAATGGATGTGAAAAGAGACAGAAATGTATCCATTATTCATCTGGAACTCAAATGGACTTTCACGCTTGAATAATACAGTGCCTGTTCAACAGAGGACCTTGTTCTGCTGTTTTGTTCATATAAAAAGGAAAGGAAATCAAATGTGATAGATGTTACATGCTCAGAATAAAAAATCACTGAGGTTAGCCTGGTATCTACAGCTTGCATCTTAAACACATAGGCAAACATAGTCTATGTATTTTGGAGGGATCCAAGTTAATAACAGGTAAGGGCAAGGGCTCTGACTTCAGACACTAGAGCTTGCTTGGGTGGGCATAACAGCCCGTGTGTGTGGAGCCTGTTCTGCCTGGCGTGGTGGATATGCATTATGAGGGCACCAAGGCCTGGCTGTGAGAGGGGCAGCTGGCAGTCCACGGTCCCGCTCTTTGGTTGTTTGGAGGGGTGCCTGTGGTGTGCTGTGGCAGCTGTGGGGCCTCAAACACACACGCACACATACAGACACGCACGCACACACACACACACACACACAGTGGGTTCTGCCCCAAGCTGCAGCTGTAACCACGTGTATTCAGTCATCTCTTGCAGCAATCGAGTCCTGAACTGAAGGATGGAGACTCATGGTCAACTCAAAAAGCTATCTTTGCTGAGAAGAAGCTGAAGATTTAGAAGATGTTGACTTAATCATGTTTAAGCCTCAGATACTTCTACATTACTCTCACAAGGGGGCCAGATATTGCAACGTTTTTCTCTGATCTGATCAGAAAAAAAGAGGGATTCTTTTTCTCTCCATCACATGAAGAACAAAGAACATCACTGAGACTCAACCATGGTAATCACCATCCGGTCACACAGACATTTTCCTCCAGTGAACCACTGGGGTGGTGATGGCTGGGGGCTCGGGTTGTGTGTGTGTGTGGGGGGGGGACTCAGTTGTGCTTTCAATAGATAGGCAAGACCCAATTCTTCCTCAGGCTAGGGGTACTGACCACAGAGGTACTGATTCCCTGCCCTTTGACTGTAAAGTTTTGCAGGCAAAATAGTCCAATTATCTGCAGGTCTATCCATGCCACTACTGAAATACTTTGACGTGACGCTAGGCTCAACCTTTTAACTTCTACCATTGCACCGTAGCAACACTACTTCCAGGCATGCTTGAATTATCCAGGGTCAAACCAGGCCATTCTTCTACTCATCTACTCTAATCCACTGTGGCCCAAGTGACCTCAGCCATTAACCTTCCATTTGCAACGCTGCCCTCTCTTCCCAGCAGAATAGAGGCCGGTGATTTGCTCTCCCTGTCTTGTCTCAGGCCTCTGAAGGAATGTGGCCCGGAACACCATTAAACATGTAATGGGTTCATAGTAATAGACTTGAAAGGGCCTGGCCAGGGCAGGGGGTCTGGACTTGGACAGGGAAGAGGGAAACCACGCTGCAGTAACTGACACAGCTTCTGGTTAACGACAGATGCATCACAGCCTTGCCAGCAGGGACAGAGAATTCTATTTATTTAGGAACGAAGGATTCTATTTATACTTGTTTCGCTGGAGTTAGATCCGTGAACAAAAAATGGGGGGAAAAACGGTCCGTAAAATAGCATTCTCTACCAGACAGCTCCATCTTTGTCGAATGAAATGACCACCACTCAATGAACACAATCAGACATCTCTGACCAAAACAGAATAATAATGACAATGTGCAAACACAGAAGGCCTACATTCCTGCGTGTTGACTGGTCAGTGTGCAGACGCTGGTGGAAAGGCAGGGGGGAGGCTGGAGTAGCTGCCGCACAGTGTGGAAACCTCCTCCGGCCCTCGAAGCAGCCTCATCTCCTCTCAGACGTCCAGTAACACACAGCTCTGACTGGCAGACGCTCACTCTGAGGCTCTCGCTGGGGATACGTGGCCACATGCAGACCCCAGACACAGGGAAGACCCTGACTGTGACAGACAGATCTAATGTCTCGTGGAGGAGACTCTGCAGCATGCTGAATCGTTTAAGGCCAGGTCAGCGTGACCCTCCGCATTGTGTTAAAGAGAATACAGGACCCTGACGAAGCCTAACTGCCCGGCCCTGTCAGGGTTTCAAGATGGGCAGATTTTAATTGTGCTGGCCTCTGAGGGGTTTGCTGCTATACGCAGAGCACGTGGGGACAGTCTGGGGAGCAGACAGACTTACCATGTGGTAGTTCACAATTTCCTGGAGGCTCTCCCCACACTTTTCCAGGCACTCCTGCAAAGAAAACAACAGACAATAGCTTCAGCATATTGTGTTACTGCAAAGTGTTCTTAACCCGATTATACCACAGATATAGAGAGATTATTTTACCGTGGCTGCCAAGGCAGCCTGGGCTACAACATGAATATTGAAAGCAAGTATAGTTCATACTGTAAACATGATGTTTGGTTCATTTCACTCAAGCGTTACTCCCATGCAGTACTCCAAGGGAGAGGGAAACTGAATTGCTTGGTTCAGAGTTTTTACAATGGAAAATACAAATACTAACACCAGTTTAATAAAATTCTCTGAATTATCCTTGTGACTGCATCCAAGAGGATCTTTAATAGAAATGAACATTGGCAGCATTGAGTCTACTTCTGCTTCTACTGGCAGACCCTGGGAAGAAGACTTGCAGGCTCCAGGAGAGAGGTGGCCTGGTCCTAGCTGACTAAACATATTACTTATCCTATACAACTCACAAGGGCTTACCGTCAGAGAGCAGAACAGTACCAAAGAATACAAAAGTTTGTCGTTTATATGTAGGTACAGTAATCCTACAGTACATTTGCGTGTTTAGTACTTGTAGTAGTAGGGTATGTACTGTATAGATGATGAACCTAGATATATGGGAAATCAATGAGATGATTGTGAGGGTGTAAAAGAACAGCGTCCAGCCAGGAGGACTTGGAGCAGTTCCCAGAAAGGGCTGAGCCTCACCGAGATCATCTCATCCTTCTTGCACTGTTGGGACAGGTCCCGGATCCCGTTCACAAAGAGCTTGTTGGCGCTGACATACGCCTTCCCTGCCTCGATCATCCCACTGCATAGCTTCACCAACTGGAAGACAGAGATATATATATATATATATAGAGAGAGAGAGAGAGAGAGACGGAAGGGAGAGAAAGATGGAGATAGAGGGAAAGAGTACAGAAAGAAAATGTGTGTGTAGGGCGTAGGAACAGGAAATAAGACACACATTTAGAGTGTAACTAATTCCATCTCTGTCACCATAGAAATGGATTCTGTTCTTGAATACAGCGGTTGAAAGAAATTATTTTCCTCGCCTCAGATTGGACAAGGTTGAAATGAAACGTTCATACATAAGCGTCAATGCAATCCATGTGACTTTCTCTCTTTACGGCAACCATGCAAGTCTGGAGAACAGCAGTCTGTTTTATGTCAGATGTCGAAACACGTGTCTCCCCCTCTCCTTCTCAATCTCCCACAATCCAGCTTCCTCACTGCAGAGACAACTAAAACCATCACCTACACCATTTCTGCACATACTTCAAATGACCACACGCTGATTGCACCGGTCACACAGATGTGTGTGTTTTCGAGCCTACAATTATCCCACTTGTATCCCATGTGTGGCGGGGTGCATTCTCAGGTTGGGTCCATGTGTTCCCTAGCAACACAGCATGCAAGCAAACACATGTGTCAACACTGCAAAACGCCAGATGGGATCTAGAACTGGAATTCAACCCAGACAGTGCAGGCTTCAATATGAAGACTTGCAAAAACATGGATGCCCTGTGAGACGAGCGACTCCAAACTATACAAACCATAATGAAAACCCACAGTCATAAACACAGACAAGAAACAACTTGAACATGACAAATGTCTGTCGAACGGTTTAACCCCCTGAAGGTCTAACCAGTGTTTGGTTTCTCCGCGTGTGCGTGAGAAAGAGTTTACGCTTGCTGTTTTTTACTGTAGGAGCAGCCTGTCTCTGTCTTTCAGCCTTCTAAAGACTGATTTTTGAAGCACGCAGTTATGTTTCCTCCCAGCTGTTGACTGGTGACCAACCCTGTCCTTCTGTCTACTTCCTGTTGGAATGAGAGCGGGCTGAGATGGCCGTTGAGAGGGGAGTTCCACCTGTTTGCCCACTAGGAAAGACAGGCAGGCCGGACACGGAGAGGGGAGGGGATTAGCGATCTGACAGTTGGGATCATGCTGCTATATTGCCCATCTGTGTGTAATGTTCATGTAGTGGAAACAGATTGAGAGCTTCCAGGAGTTGAGCTACTGTACTGTTGAGTCTGACTGATGTCTAACTGACATTTCAGTATGTTTCAAACTGAACGGCTATGGCAAGCTTGTGAAGATGGAAGTTAGGTCTTCACCTGCTCTTAGGTGGGGCTGCTGTGAACTGGCTCCACTTACTGTACTGGTGAAGGGTTAACGTTAGAGAGCCCAGAGTCACCTAAGTAGAGGGCATGAGGCATCAGAGCACAACAGGGAATACACAAGATACCTCAGTGACTCAATCACTTCCTTGTTCTGATTCTCTTCCATTCCTAATCTAATCGTCCAACCCTGAAACTGAATTAGCTTCCCTCATGGCCTTATGGGGATATAAAAACAAGAAACAGAAAACAAGTCCCAAACTCCCCAAAATATCTAAATAGGATATGTATAAACCCATATTGGTTTATTCCACATGGAAAAAGATACATTTAACAGGCAATGGGCAATTTACTGCACCCCGATAGCGGTTCCATTCATTCAAATGAACATTCCTGTAGACAACGCATCCCAGAAGTAGTGAGGGCTGATTCACGGTCACCGCTCATGTGCTCAGGGACCCAGGATGGCCGCCATGATGACAGAATCTGAGGAGAAGCCTAACCTTCCCTGACACTTCCAATTCAAGGTCAGAGGGAACAGATGGACCTGTGACATCATGAGCCTTACCGCCAGGCATCTGGCCTCCTCGTTATGGGGTAACTGGATGCTCTGAAAGCTACTCTAATGCACTCTAATGTTGTCAGGCCGGTCCCCCCCCCCCCCCCCCCACCTTCTCACTCTCCACGTCACATTTCCTCAAACCTGAGAAGCCTAAACATGAAGAAAACTCTAAGAGCACTCATTTCTGTTTTATTCATATTGGTAGTGTTGACACTAGACACTGCAGAGTGTTGGATGTCAGCAGTAGAAATGTGGAGGCAGGAACCAACTAAGGCTGCCTTCCTGCTCCCAGATTATCTAAATTCCCAGAATACAAATGATCTTCACTAAAGGTCATGCTCTGAAAGTCATCTCTGAAAGTCCTTCTAAGTCCAGACCCAGGCTTAATCTGTGACCAGGGACCAATCCCCAGCACTGCACAGCATCCGATTGTCCATAAAGGAAGCACTCTAGGCAGTAAAGTCTACTCTAACTAGAATGATCCTTTAATCTGACCTTGCAGATCACTTGTCTCAACCTTTATCATCTACATTGGGAAGCCATATGTCACATGACCTCTGTAAATATGTAATACATTCTGAATGAATGATCTTACCTTGTCTAGTTTTGCTTCAATTTCTACAACTTCGGTCTCCACTTCATCGATGTTTGCCCTGGAAAACAAAAATTTAAATATGTTGGTTAATATTGGATCACATGTACTCTACTTTAATGACTACCAACTCATGAACATGTAACATAACTTCAACGTCCGTGCTTCTACTACAGTATTCAAGATGTTGATTGCACTGTATATTCTTCCAACGTGTTTCTGATTGCACGAGTCCCTTAGAGAGAGGAAAGAGCAGATCGGTGTCAGTCTGGCTGACAGGGAGGGTTCTGGAAGTGAACCCAGACGTGTTGGAGCAGAGACGGACAGACAAACAGACGCCTCACAGGAGCCGCTCAGCCCAGTTGAAACTGCATGACAGACATGCAAGTGAGGAGGGTTGCGCTCAGTCACAGCCAAAATCCTCACCCAGCCTCCCCCCACGCCTCCACACACAGCCTCCCCCCCACCCCTCCACACACAGCCTCCCCCCCACCCCTCCACACACAGCCTCCCCCCCACCCCTCCACACACAGCCTCCCCCCCACCCCTCCACACACAGCCTCCCCCCCACCCCTCCACACACGGCCCCCCCCACCCCTCCACACACGGCCCCCCCCACCCCTCCACACACAGCCTCTCCCTCAGAGGGAGTGCGAGTTACATTGCCCAGGCCGTGCTGACTTCACCCCTAAAGACGGCCCTCCCAGCATCCAGCTGCAAGGTGGTGCCTCGGTGTTGTAGGAATCTGTGGGTGGGGGACTGCGGGAGGGATGTCATACCTCGTCCCCCTGATAGATGGAGAACTGCCTCTATCTGCTGCTCATCCCCATCCTGCTCTGTGGGACTGGATGGTCCTGTACGACTCACTGCATCTGTGTTGGCGTTGGTTCTTGCCTCCCAGCTCTCTGTGCAGTGTAACTCTGTGTTAGCACGAGCAGGCCGCATTCATACATGCACACGCACACACACGTTCTGACATCTGAATGAGAGCGTATTGCGCCTCAGAGGGGCGCGCTGTGATGAGTATCGGTGTCATATATCGGCCACACGTGGCTGCCAGGCTGGCTTCCGGTCTCCCACTGCCTCGACGCCTGCCTCTCTCTTTCCCTCTACCTCCTTCCTGGCTGTGCTCCAGCGGGCTAGGGAGAAGAACGACAGCCGCTGCTCTCCTCTTCCTGCCTTCCCCCTCAGCCTTCCCCCTCTATATCCCCATTCGACCGGAGCAAAACCGCTCCCAAGGACAGGAAGTATCTGAAAGTGCTCAGACTCAAGTAGACTGGACTCGTAGCCAATCGATACCTCATCCGACACATGGCTCTGTGCTTTCCTAACCTTAGCTAATCTCCCTTGTACGTGTTCACCAACCACACCCAGTGATACTACTTGTACAAGCAGATCCTAATGTTTTCATAGCTGATGTCACTTTGTAACAGGCCCTTTTTAAATGTGATAATCCAGATCTGAGACGCAATGCACGCTGTGGCACATTGACACGGTGTCTGCTTTTGAATGAAACTATTAGAATATCAAACCATAAAGCAGAAAAGCAGCTGAAAATTAAATCACACATGACTGCTGCTTGCTTGAGTATGAGCACTTAGTAAAAAAAAAGATCTCTCTATACCCTATCTGAACAATCTAGTGACTATACAGACATTGTCAAGCTGGGCTAAAGAATATTTCCATCCAAAAGTTATCTGGAATAGGCCAGGGGGGTTTGAGTTAGTTGGAATTGTGGCAGCCCTTTCCTGCACAAGGCACCCAGCCCAGCAGAGGCGCTAACTCGCCTAGCATGGATGGAGGCCCTCCAGCTGTGAGCCTTCCAGATGTGTCTTCCAAGTGGATGGGGGCTGGCTTGGGGGACAGCTGCTCCCCCTTCCGCCTCGCCCTCCGGGCCCTGACCCGCCCCCAGCCCCCTCCCCGTCTGACTGCACATGACTCCCATAATGGATGCACTCAGAGCCCCCGGGCCCGTCACCATGGTAACCAACCCCCTAAGTGGGCCATGGTCCTTGTTGTGTTCGCGAACCCCTACACACACAGGCACACTCCACAACAACACAACACCAGAACAAGGCTGTCCAGTCCATAGTTAACCACCCCCACGTAAGGAGTCGGCTAATCAATGGAGCGACGGCCATTCACACCTCATAAATAGATGATGTCACCTAACAGCAATAGACACCCTTCGACCGCACAAACGCCCCCATAGTGTCATCCATATCACTTACCCTTCAAGGGACTCAGCCCTACAGGCTTAATGGCTTGATCTAGGTGGCTGATAAAAAATAAATGAACATTGCATGACTTTCGAACAGGTTTGGGAACATTCGAGGGGTAACGCTACGAGCTGTAGGCATGAGTCTGGAAGTGTTTGTTTCAGTCATGGAAGACTGCAGATCTGGAGCACTGCAGGAACATAATAAACACCCCGATCGTGCTGAGTCAGCTGGCTCCAGCAGCTCCTGGCCCACTGACACGCTGACTGAGCGTCCCCAGAGGAAGAGCCGAGGGGCTGAGGGGCTGTTTACTGGGCCAAACCACTCCGCACACAGCACCCCTGTCTCCTCGCTACCCTGGCCACTTTGGAATTCTAACTGGATTCACATGGTAGCAGTCTGGGCAGACATGAAGGGGCACTAGTTGCAGTACTGAACAGACTAGTTCCAGTGGCAGACACACTAGTTCCAGTGCTGTATGGGCTGGTTTTCCTGTAGAGGGCTCTAGTGCATGCAGGCGTGTTGCTCTGTGGGCCATGCGAGATCTTCACATTGTACATAAGGTTGATGAGCTTCCATGAAGCCAGGCCTATTTACTCCGGATGAAACTCGTCATTTGCACGCCACTGGCTCATTTCAAAGTATGGCCTGCTCTCCCCTTGTCCCCCATCCATGTCATTGGTAAGCTTGGCCCGTCGGCAGCATGCAGGCCGGGTGTTGGAGGGACGAGGAGGCAGCTGAACAGAGAGCCCCCAGAGGACGGAGGGTTGGGAGGGGCCATGCAGAGCTGGTGGTCTGCATGGCTGATGAGCAGGTGGGGGGCTGAGGAGGCAGCCAGACCAGACCCAGGTAGTGACCCCTAAACACAGCCGACAGTCAACCGACAGTCAGCCTCAGACCCAGCACCAGCTGAGGCACAACAACCAAACGGATGGAGGCCCGGTGGGGAGGGAGTCGACCAATGAGAGCCATCGCCGCGCTACCACAGAGCCAGAATACTAATGGGAGAGGGTAGAACAGCTGGGTCAGTGACTGACTCCTGGCTTGAAATGATCCTTTGTAATCAACGCACTGTTTGATGCCAATCTGGCTTTCTCTCTTTCACAGCTCAATATCTTTAATCTCCTCTAAACTCGTCATCCAACAAGAGTGGTCTTATATTCAGTGGTGTGAATGGGCTGCTTGGGGGGGTGGGGGTGGGGGGGGTGGAGGAGAGAAGGTGGGGCCAGGCAGGGGGAAGGGATGGCCCCATCTAGGGACCCCATTGTGACAAACCCACTTCCTGTCTGTCTGGGAGGATGACAGCATTTTTGTTCGAATATTGATTGCTTTAGAGCCCTAATTGAGGCTGTGGTGCATGGCTGAACGGGTTATTGGTGGGGGAGGGGTCCCAGAGGCAAGGTCTATTCTCTCTAGCTCCACTGAGCAGACAGCAGCCCTGCCCGCCTGGATATTCCTAGCAGCCCTCCTCTGAGTGCCTCGGCCCTGCCCAATCGCATCTGGCTCAGTCCCTCGCTTGGTAGACCACTGCCTGGGCTCACACAGCAAACTGCACGCTGCCCCAACCGATGCCAGGTCATCTACTCAACATCCAGCTCAAACTGTTCCTTCTAAAGAGGTGCAACGTGCTCTAATGTGCTCACAAAATGTTATTCCCTTCCTTCGAAAATAATTCGTCTAAAATAATAATCCCATGACTGGTGTGTGACTGAGTGGTCCCCTACATGGGGTCGCATCTTGTTTCGTGTCAATAGAAATAATCCAGACCATGTCACCTTTAGCACATTCAGCCCATTCGTCCTATCACTCGCCGGCCTCTTTCTTATTTCATGGAGCTCCAGTATGAAGCCCCGCAGTGAACACTGCTCGGCTTAACGCTCCGCTAAACTCCACTCCCAGGCCCCAGACGTTGTTCCACACACACATCTGCACTAATGGCTTCACAGGGCTGACATCTGCCGGGGCAATAAGGACTCATTTATGCTTCGATTACCGCCTCACAGGAGGCCAAGCAGAACACTGTCATGGATGCAACATGTCCCCTTTCACAAGCTCCATTTTCGGGCCATGTCAGGACAAAGGTCCCTTTTCATCCCATCAGTAGGATGTCTCAGGTGGTCAGCACTGTAGCGCTGTACAGCACGTACTGAGGAGGTCTGTCACATCACTGTAGATGTGTTTACAGTCTCCCTGTAGTCCTGCACAGCTAGCACAGTATGTCATCCCTACCATCCCCCATGATATCCTCGTGAGCCAAATCCACAAGTAGCCAACAGCTGAATGGCAACCATTCAATTCATCCTGTTTCCCAGGCGATGGATTAAACACCTGCAGCCCCTCCCCCCCCCCCCCAAAAAATAAATAAATAAAATAAATACCCACAGTTGTATTCTGTAGCCTGATATATCATGCATGACGTATGTCTTACACTTTTTGCAAGTTTCAATACAATCCCATGTGCATGGCTCTGATATGGTCCACATTTTTGTCCATGTTCAGATCGGAATTATTTTCATTTGGCACAAAATAAAACAAGCCTATTATTCCATTCCATAGCCACATGGTCCTGTTGCATCAAGCAGAGTTTGAGAAATTCAATCTGGTCTGAATCAGGCATTAGACAATGATGCTGAGAGACAGATAAAAAACAACAGCCTAACATCTAAACAACTGTTTCAATTTTAACAGGATCTTGATAAGAAAATCTGGGTTAGTAAGTCATTTCCTGCCTATCATCCATGACTCTGAAGTGGTTATGCAGAATGCCATCTAAACCCCAGAGTCTCTTGGGGGCTCGGAAAAGAAATCAGACTAAAGTGACATTGACAGGCTTCTCTAGTATACCCAGTAGACCCAACTCATCCTCACAGGGACTGGGGGACTGGGACATTGAGGTACTGGGGTCCCTGGGGGTACGGGTGCCTTGAGTGCTGGGGGCCGAAACAGTACTAAAAAAGAGGCAGCCAGATGCCCCTCCCTCCCTCTCCACCTCCCTCTCCACCTCCCTCCCTCCCTACCTCCCTCCACTCCCCTTCCAGACAAGCAGAGGAATGAGAAGACAGGAGGGCTGACAGGAGCTCAGAGTTATGTCCAGAGATATGACCTCTTGTAACGTCTTTTTCAAACACATACCCCATTCAACACACAATCCATTCAACACACACTCCATTCAACACACACACACACACACTTCATTCACATCCCAGGCTGTAGCAGAAGGAGACTACAAGACACATCACAACTGGGGCAGTTCAGCAACCTTTTAATGTCAACATTTAAATGACATGTATATTTTACCATATTGCTTATGGGGCAAACACATTTTCCTGTTCCACATTGTACATACGTGTACCTGCCAGATTCAGTAACAGTAGTCATGCAGCAGCCTACATGATGGAGTCCTCAGGGCACCGTCACTTCACAGACCTGATGATCTCAGTTTCTGGCAGACAGGAGTCAGAGACATCATCCTTGACCATCCCTACATCTACCAGTCTGCCTGGCCTCCGTAGCAGACTGGGAAAGAACCTCAGTTATCATTCCCTGTATGCCCCAGATAGTCATGTGTGAGTGCCTATGTGTGTGTGTGTCTGTGTATGTGCGTTTATTTAGACTTATGTAACTGTCATGCATCGAGACAGATGCCTCAGAAGGATGTAGCCCACCTTGTGAGATTGACAGCCTGCAGTCCGAAAGCAAACAAGCAGTCTCTCCACCAAACTGAAAGTCGCGTGTAAGTAGATGTGAAAACACACCATGTGTCTGTGTTTTCCTCCACACACAATTCCCATAGGCCCCCAGTGGGACATGATTTGGAGCTTATTTGCATGCAGAGACCAGCTGAGCTCACTTTGACCTGACAGAGAGCTCTAAACACAGATACATCATCAGTCCAGCCCAGTCCACTGAGCAGCAGCCTTATGAAGAGTCCTCTCCACAACCTCCCTAATCCAGCGCTCTGTCTGTCTGGATTCAGAGGGGTGGAAGGAGGATAAGGAGGGTGTAGTGCAGATAGGGGGTCTCTCGCTCGCTTTTTCTTTTTGGCTCATCGAGTCTATTCCTCGCTTGACTGAACGCTGACCTCTCCAAAATCAACATGCTGGCTTTTTACTGGAGCAGGAGATATCTGGGCTGCCGTCTCCACTAACGACGGCAGCCCGCCTGCTGGGCTTGAACTTGAGCCTGCCTGCTTTCTGCACCACTCCTTTCCTATCACCACTACACCCCCGCCCTCCTCTGCATTGCCCTGGTATGCTGTGGCACTGCCATGCTTCACTACCATCCCCTACCTCCAGCACTTACAGCATCAGAGTGGGCCATCTCAAGGCTTTGTGTGTCTGGACTCCTTAGAAAGAACAGAATACACTACTTGGTGCTGAGTCGAGGCTGAAAGACAAGTTATTTGAGAAAAGAATACTATTCTGTGTTCTTTTGAACTGCCTTGTAAGCTATCCATTCATTGGGTATCAGAGAGCACATGACATAGCCTTGCCCAATGGTGTTTGCTTTTGAGAAGTTGGAAACGAATCCGCCGGCCCACCTCCTTTTTTTAAAACATAACAGCCTGCTCTGCCTGCTGTTATGAAGGAACTGCTATACTGTATCACTAGAACTGGCCAAGTATCTTGCTGGGCCTTGAACAACACGTGCACATGGTTTTAGTTCTGCCCTGGGAGAGAGACGATAGTTCTGGCGGTGTCTAACAGCCAACGGTTCACAGTCAGGGAGGGAAGCCAGGCAGTCACTGTCACTCCAGCCCAGGCTAAACATTCCCCTTTAATCTGACCACATGCATCCCATCTTCTCAATATGCCCATGGAGAAGAGAACAGAGACACATTCTTTAGCTGAGACATTTAAACCAAACAAGCTTTCTCTCTGGCTCATGTGAACCCTATTCCTTTAATACGCTTGCCAGAGCTGGTCATTAAAACCAAAAAGATCGGTACTGGAGAGTCAGAAAAAGAACGTTTGGTCCAGCAGCTAATTTGAACATGACTTGTTGACAGTGCACATTTTGCAAAAGATTTATGGAGGTCTAAAGTAGGAGTTATTTAACCTGGGTCTGGTCTGGCTGTGCTAAACACACCAATATACAAAATGAACCACTAGTATGTCTAAAATATAACAGAAAACCCCAGAACCAGCTGTCAATCAGATTGCTCTTCTTTTGACCAAACGCTAAGGAACTCAAGCTAATTCATCAATAGTGTTTATTAGGCTAATTAGTGACATGCACCATATCTCTGTCACCCATGCAGTGACCCGGGTGTGACCCTCATGTGACCCTGTTAGGGTGAACCTAACAGCTGCTCTCTCCCCAAGGAGAGAGCAGCTGCCCCTCTTCTCCATATTCATACAGTCTCATGCTGCACAGAGGACAAACTGGGAAAATGATCAGGGTTAGCCTGCCAAAAGCCACAGTCACCCTGTGTGTATGTGTGTGTGTGTTCAGCAGTCTCCACATACCAAAAGAGCTTGTGAGTGGGACCACTGTCATGAACGACAGCAACTGCTGAGAGAAGCTGCAGCTTGGCTGTTTTCCCGCTCTTTTCAGTATTTGTTCTTCCCAGTGTTTAAAAAAACAAGAAAAGGTAGTCTCACTGAAATTAAGATGAGATAGCGTAATCCAAAATCTAGATATTTTTCTAAGGATATAGATAATAATATGACAGATAACAGATGTATAAATACATGCAATAGCCAACTGCTTTTATTTAGCACTTAATTTCATATCAAAACAACTTTTCTCTTGTCACATTGATTAAAAAAGACCACATAACCCTCCTTGGTGGTCTACACAAATCATAGTTTTCTCTTTGTTTCTTTCTCAAACTGTTTTACTAACCTGATAGCAAGGACATTCTGTAGAGAGTCCCTGAGGATTTGACAGTTAACAGAGGCAGGCTTTCAGCCTTAGAACGGGACAGGGACAGTTCTTATCTGGGAATCGGCTGATATTTGGAACCGTGTGGCTGGAGGACGTCTGCTCGTGCTAAGCCTCTGAAGGAGGCCTCAGAAGGACAGGGAAAGGGTCAATGGGATGGGTGCTAGCAGGCCATCGGCTCACTGACCTGTAGCATCCTTCCTGAGCCTCATTACAATATGGCAGGAAATGGCTACTGCATGATGCCTGTGTGTCTATTTCCTGGACTCTACGTAGGCAGAATCATATCAACAGCTTCCCGTCCTTTGAGCCCGGTAGCCTGTGTTTGTCATCTCTGTTTGGGCCACATGCAGGTTAGTCATCAGCATGCTGGAGGAACGGGAGCCATGAGAGAGCTCTCTACAGACACATGAGCAACATCTCCCCTCCAGGCTCCAAGATCTAAAAAACACCAACTAGCTCATGGTTTGGAGAACATGGAGGCAAATGAAAGAGGAATAGTACCGAAGGACATATTGATAGTTCACTGCCTCCGTTTGTGCTTGTCTAACAAACGTTTGACATTTTCTCCATTGGGACAATCTCTTGTAGCGTAGCTTGGTGAATCAATCGTGTCCCTCCAGTGTAACATCGACGTTTACATGTAATGCTGTTACTTCCTGTGGGAAGGTAAATGATCTGGATCAGGCGTTGTAAATCACAGCAGCCTCAGCGGTCAGCCACCTGTCAATGCCAACATTCTCTCTCCTACTCGACACCAGGAATCTGTGGGGCTCAAGACAAGCTTTTGGGTGGAGGGATATCCAGGATTTAACAGATTAACTGACAATAAATCACGACACTCACAAGCTACGCCTGGCACTTGGCAGCATACAGGACAGGCATGCAGTACAGTCGATGATCAGAAACTGTACATTGTGAACAGAATGAGACCCACGCACTATACGTCACTCAGGCACGTCTATGTAAATCACAGTAGGGGGGAAATATGGTGAATGGTCATTGACTAATAAAAACCTAGCCAATAATAGTGTTGTGTTCCAAAGCAGCCATGTGTTGCTCACTCTCCTGACCCTCCTGCTGACTGCGTTTTTCTTTGGCAGTCAGAGTGGAACACGGCTGAGACTCACACAATGAATGGGACCCCAGCCAGCAAGCACAAGGAGCCCCCAGCCCTGGAGCCATGACCTTGTATTGTGTGATAGCGGTGAAATCATTGTGGAAAGCACATAGGACTGTGGGACTGACCTGTCATATGGTCATTGGAGGCTTTGTTTATCCTGTTTTCACTCACACTTTCGGAAGGATATTCCAGTGTGGAGGAAACCAATGTGACTGACTGTGAGAGAGATCATGTGATGAGACTCCAGGAAGATGTGGAAGTGTCTGATGCAACAGCCTGTAATTGAAAAATGAATACTGTAGAGGTTGAATTTCTAACCTCAACATGTGTATGGAATATCTTCCCATACCTCTTGGCCAATGGCAGAAAAGCTTGCTGCATATTACCAACCAGATGACCAATTAGGGCGTCCTGCTGTTCTCATTAGCCATGGCCAGTTGCCATGGTTACAGACAAGTGTGTTGTCTCGGATATTAGGCATGAAGTAGATGGAAATATCACTGGCATTTACATTTCATCCTAAATAACTCCCCACTGTCCTGGAGTAATCTCAAACCCCCAGTGTGGAAGACATGTGTCAGCTAAGACCTCTTTAAAGTATAATCAATGCTCGTCGAGAAGAGGTTATTAGTAGTTGGCTGTCATTAGGCGACATGACTAACCAGCTGGCTGTATTATGCAGCTAGCTAGCTCTGCGCCCTAACCCCCCGTGTGTCTGTGCAGGGGCCGGGCAATTAGACCAGAGCCCATGGGGAAATGGCACTTCAGACAGGGAACAGAGCTGCCTAACAAAGGCTGTCATGTATGAGGAAGTGTGACAGAGGTTAACCCTTTCAGCACGCTGGGCTGCTTCATGATGCTCTGTGACATTCAGTCCCAAAGACTCTCCCAGCATCACCGCTCCGACGCCACGGCCCTTTTACTGGATGTCCCATCGATCACGGAAGCACTGAGCATGTGAGGGTTAGATTGACCAGTTCCAGAGGGCTGAGCGAGAAACGCTGATGGTACAGTGAGAAGGAGGGGAAAATCTGGCAGCGAGAGAAGACTCCGGACATGAAGCGTCTCGGCTGGTGGAGAGGGTTTACATTAACACAAGGTGGTCTGACATAACTCCAACAAGGAAATATGTCAATGAAGACATAGGGTAGATGAGGGAGCATACACACAGGCATGAGCGTACGCATACAAACGGTAAAGACTTGGCTGTGAGAATAGGAACAGAGTTCCATTGTGGGGAGGGAGACAATGAAGTCCACAGACACAGGCTGCCCGCCTTGTTCTGACCAGCTCATTAGGCTGGCAGTATGGCTTACGGGCTGGTGAATGAGTCCAGAGCAGCTCCATCACCCTTCCATTCTCTGACATTTGAGTGAAAAAGCTGAATTCCCCCGAGTGAAATTCCCTCTTCAACAGCCACGATTACTGTCCAGAGCTGGGCTGGGAGTCTTCCCGGCATTTTTGTGGGCTAAACATGCCGCTCGGCTTGAACTAGAAAGACATACCAGACGTGTGAAGCATTCCGCTCTTTCCTGTCTGAGAACTTTTTGGAGGTTGAGCTTTCAGAAACAGCTTATGTTTTAGAGAAAGAGCCGACTTCACTCGAAGAGTGCAAAGCATTTGCTACCGTCAACCATTTGTTGCTGAGCCTTTCGGATAATGCAATCAGTCAAAATGCTCGGATTGGAACGGGGCTGTATGTGTCAAATAAACAGTTAGATGTCACGCAGACCGTTCCTGCTGGTCGCTGATCCATAGGGTCGGTGGGGATGTTTTCCCAGACTGAGACCTAGAGATAACAGAGGTGATTTGCAGTGTCAGCCTCTCCCCTCCTTCCACCAGGTGCTTCCTGTGCTCTGTACCCTGACCCCTGACCTCATCCTGGTCATCTCCTGTGTGAACCGCCAGCCTTAGTCAGATCCTGGTCGTCCCCTGTGTGACCCGCTGGCCTTAGTCAGCCGACAGACCAGACGACCTGGAAGCTGATAACCTCCCGTGACCAGACCCCCTTCACAAAACATCTGCAGGACGTAGTATGCCTGAAAGACACCGGTCAGAAACCTGCCACACGTGAGGATGGCAGTGATCCAAAGGAGTGAAGCACAACAATCAACAACAGCTGTTTTGACGTGGATTACATTTGGATGAAATAAGGGATGGAATAGGTGTTTTTTCAGTTAATGAAGCGAAAAATGACACACAAAAACACATTCCAGCTGCTCCCAGGAGGAGGACTGAAGGAAAAGATGTTGTACTAACAACCACTCCAGTCATGGCTCATTGGCCTCCACTCTGAAGCAAGGACTCTCAGGAGACTACTAGCACAAACATCAACAAAGGCTAGAAAACAACAGTTAATGACTTCATTCAGGGGGGGAAACAACCACACCGACCAACGAGGACACCAATGTAAAGACATTGAGTACACTGATGCTGGGCTAGTAATAAGACCACAATTCTTTGATATTTCATGGGTATTTCTCGAATACCATGAGCTTTTAACAGACAAGTGTCAAATGTTACTGCCATTTCATACCACTGTATCATGAACATGTATGAACCGCTAACAGAGAATGGAGACATTGAGGACCCTGTAGTGAGTGGTGATTCCCAAAGGAGAAGAGGGGCCAGGCGTCGGAGGTCTGGGGCCTCAGCCCGGCCGTCTCCCCCGGTGCCCTCTACTCTGGGCCCTCTTTAATATTTCAGAGAGTTGACGCATTTCCTGACTGCTCTGGGAAGTCAGCCCCCGCTTGCCTCGCTGGAAGGCAGAAAGGAGAGAGAAGAGTGAGAGAGAAAGAGAGGGGGGAGAGAGAGAGAGGGAAAGAGGGATGGGCCAAATCACAACCAGATGCTGGTCTGGGTTACACATGTGATTCAGCATTTCAGAACCCAACCAGATCCAGAACCTGTGTACATGGACCCGGAATGTAGATCCAGCTGAATCAGTGCCTCTCTAATTCTACTGCTCCCTGTCTCTGTCTGTGTCTCACATTCAATATCAAGGTATCACATCAAATCCCAATTCTCCTATCACTCAGGCCTATTGTGCAGTCTGGGATATAGATCTACCATGCAATCAGAGCCTTTCCATAGGAAGCCCCTCCTTTCCTGCTCCATAGGGGGGTGACAGTGAGGATTGGGACGTGCTGGTGGGTGGGCCATGTCGACACACCTGGAAAAGAACCCCCTCATTTTAAACCCAATTTATTACCTGCATATATGTAGTCAAATACACACAATCACACACAGTCACACACAATCATCCAACAGACTGGTCTTTAGGGGCTATATGTATGAAGCATCAAGCCAAGATCTACAGAAATCACCCACGAGCCAGCCCCTCGTAAATCAAGCTTGTCCCTGTGACCTGATACAGAATTGTGTGTTTCTTGTGTCTAGAGGACACAGTGGAGACTGGAGGCGTACACACTAGACCTAATAGCACAGGTCACCACACCCAGCTCCAGAAGTCCTCTATCTGTGGGCCTCACATCAGCTGGCACATTACTCATCCAGAGAGAAGCAGAGAGAAGCCAAGAGCGCCTGGTCTCTTCCTGCCCTCCCGGGAGAGGGTTGTGCCCCACATGCTCTATACCCTGTTGGCCACACACACACAGGCACACACACACACACAGCCTGGTCTACACACACACAGCCTGATCTACACACACACAGCCTGATCTACACAGCCCTACGGATGAGCCCTGGAGATATTAGACTCATGGAGGCGAGGGTCAGCCGCAGGAAATTGGACATTTTTCCAATTATCTTTTAGTAAAATATGGTCAGTGAAATAAGGGATGATACAAAGATGCTAATGTGAAAACCATATGGACATTTATCATATCTGTAACCATGTAAAGAGGAAAATACAGTAATGTATTAAAGTAATTACGCCTCAGAAAAATACTCATCGACGAGGACAGCATGAAAACCATAGGCGAAACAGTGAAGGTCAGAGACACACAGGCCCACAGGATGGATGTCATCTCTCTCTGTTGGACGTTCTGCTTTAGTGTAGCCTCCTGTACACGGGTCTCCTGTATCGCAGTCTCTTGTAGTAAATCACCAGGCTCTAGTATGCTTAATCCACCAGGGGCATTAGTCAGACTATTTATATTACCTCTGAATTATGGCCCTTTTGAACAGCTCGACTGTCCCTGGACAGTCACGTTGCAGTGCAGGCTTAACTCCCTCTGTGAGAGGTTATGAAGGGTGGAGGCTGGGCTCCTAGGTATTCCTCACTAATCCTGATGCTCCGGAAATCTATTTGCTATCAAACTCACCCGTTCATTTCATTTTGTTATGCATACCATCAGTATGAACTTCGATCATGTAGCTCCAGTTGGTTTGGAACTAAGAAGAATGAGTTAGCTGTAGCTCAGCTCTCCCATGAAGAAACACATGACTGGGTCTGTGTCAAGGTGAAATTGGAGCCCTTTTGATACAGACGAAGAGAAAAGTGGATTTTCTCCTCCAGCAGTAAGAGATATCTGATATCTACATTGAATTGAGATCAGATGTTGGGGCCAGATAAACTAAATCCGATGGGAAAAACAAATACTGACTCATAGCTAATGTCAAGAAGCAGACAGCAAGACAAAGAGCGCAGGAGTACAGCAGAACCAGCAGAGCCTACACAGAGCAGAGATGAAAAACCAGGTTCCTCTGTTCAATAACTCCTGATCTGCGCTGCTGTGAGCGGGTCCTGCGCTGCCGCTGCCTGCAGCTCCTCCCGGCCTCCCCACCCATCCTCAGTCAACGCTGCTTCAAGGAACACAGGGCCGTAGTGTGAGGAGAATACCAATGCCTGTCCTTCTCATCCATCATTTAAGGCCGGGTGTGCATCCGTGAAACAGATTGAAAGACTTAAACACCGCATGCGGCCTGTGGTAACACAGGGAGGTTGAGTTCAAAAGGGAGTCCGGAACAGAGAGGGAGAGTGACAGTCATACGGTTAGGTAATTACATTTACCGGAACTTAATACACTGTTCACACACTCCTCCTGCGTCGACTAACGGAGGGAGGCGAGCAGGTCTGTGTTTGTGCTGGCGCTACTCCCAGGTCTCTTTGTCACCTCGAAGGATATGTCCTGTAGTGGTAGATTAGCGGGCTGTTCAGAATGCAGCGCTCGCCACCACCGCCTTTGTCTCCCCGTGTGCGAAACGTCTTGCTTTTCATCACACAGAAATGAGAGGGACAGCCAGGACTCATGCGGTGCCCCTCATGAAACACAAAGGCCTGAGATGACATCATCCCTGGGTCTCCAGACACCCAGGGAGAGCTCATCCTCCTTAAAGATGCACAAAATCACCATTTAATGAGCAGCAAATAATAGAAAAAGATACCAATACCTCAGTGAATAGGAAAATCGTTTTATGATCACATTTTTTATTTTTTATGTAGGGACTCCACGAGGAACTTGAGCCTAGGTTTTATAAATGATATTTTCCATGTCCATGATTAACCCTAACAGAAGGCTTTGCTGTATTAAACTAGAAAAACAGAAACACACCTTGTTTCAAAAGCCCTCCACCGTTACACATTCCTCCTGGACCTGTCGCGGCTGTGAAGACAAACCTGCTCCAAAGGACATCCTTCAAACAGTGCAGTAATCAAGCTGAAGAGATCTTCTAAAGGCTGCCCTACATTGCTTGGGAGACAGAGAGGCTGGTAAGCAAAATATGAGGCACCCAGCTGGCACAAGGTCTTCATCTCAGCTCCTCTGAAGAAGATGAAAGACTTTTCTTTAGCGGGCAATGACTCCCTTCTGAAAGAGAGCCCAGCAGTCTTGTATTCTGACATGGTGAGGGAGCCAACAGTACTATATTGCTACATATATTTGAGATTGATACACCCTTCCCCCCAAGAGTGACACTAGAGGGGTTGTCACCAGTTTCCAGGTGAGTCACCTCACCATGCTGGGATTGAAAAGACAAGAAATGTGGGCTAATCCCTGATTAGGACACACTGTCAAACTGCTGACTTAATCCCTATCGCTTTCATTACCTGGAGTTGCACAGGCTCAGTGACACCTTAAACAAGATGGTGAAAATGCTGTGGGCCAGCCTCACATTAACAATTACATCCAGAAGGGAAGAAAATGAAAATAGCAGAAACAACGTGCAAGGGTGGGAGGGATGGTAGCAGAGCTGAGGATGCAATCTGTCTAATGCAGAGATTACACAGGCAGCGACACGAAACAGGCCGTAGATAGGCTGCCATGCTCATTGTCTCAGACTTCAAGCGTCCAAAACATGGTTTTAGGCTAACAATTGAACATGACTACCAGTTGCAGGCATCACTGTGTGTGCTGTCATGCAGTAGATGACCATCTTGGTGTTGAAGCCATGACTCCCTAAATTAGCATAACGGCATCCCCCGGCCTTGGCCAAAGTCACCGCGCAGGGAGGAGCCCTGTTGGCGGAACAGAAGGGCAGCTGACACAGATTCAAGATGGAAGGAGGTCAGTATGAACTAGAGCAGAAGCAACATGACCACGCAGCAAGGAAGGCCTCCCAGGTCAGAGCAGCTGAGGCAGCGAAGGAGGAAAAAAGCGCCTTCACAAATAACACAACAGACGCATGATCAGACAAACTTTGGTCCTGCTCAGAACAAAGGGGACTGCTCTCGTACCTCCATGTTTCATCTCCCAGTCTGAGACATATCAAGATTGTTATCAATTCCTGCAAATGAGATTACGGTTGTGAGAAAACACATTGGACTGTAATCCATCTCCTAAGACAAACACCTTGTTGGCATTCTGACTGGAATATTGGCCAGATCCTGGGTTTATATGGTCAACAAGTGTCCTTCTGTTGATATAGTGGTCTAATCTCTCTAGGATCACACGGAGTATGAATGCCAGAGAATAAATATACTGTAAGTTCCTTTATTACCAGAGACACAACCTAAACCAACAAGAAGACAAGGAATTACTCATCCTGTACATTCCAAAAAAGCACACAAAAGCAGTTGCCACTCGAATTTACCTCCTGTATCTACTGTACTGTAGATTTTTTAGCAATGAAAGTAGTCAGCTGGAAAACAGCAGAGGACATTAAATACAGAAATAAACACCCCCATATTTGTTCTACTGGTCAAATATGATGTATTCCATTTTGGGCATTACATAGGGTGCACAAGGTTTTGACAAAACTCAAAATAAAGCATGGGGAAGAGCCAGGATATTGTCTCCAGGATTTTCCACATTGCAGAAAGTGTAACCTGAGGGTAGTGTTGTCATCTGTCACAGAGCAGGACGTTGTGCCACATACCCAGCATTCCTCTGGAGCAGGCATATCCTGGAATGTGGCACGCTCCCCTGTCATCTGACTCTGGGTCACACATCCAGTCATCCTCACACAAGACAGGGATGCACAAACAGCGTGGGGGTCAAAGGTCACAGGCTGTCCTCCACCAGGCCTACTCGGCATGAGTCACTGACAAGACCGTCGCCCATAATGAAGGCTGCCTCACATCAGTCCTGTTTACTTGGGGTAGGAAGGACCCTTGCAGCTCACTGTCGCCAGCCATTCAGTCTGAATGAAAAGAGTCCTCATTTGGAAGGAAGCACAGTGCTTCATGGACAAAGCTAGAATTCTGCTGAGGGAGACCCTAGTGGATCACCACAGTCCAGGCCACAGGACATCAGAGGCTACAGGATAGGAAAAATCAGGGATATTCTCTCCAGTGGCTGATGTCAGCTTCATGAATACCCAGCACCAAGTACACAGACAGGAAGCATTCATTAACGTAACAGTCAATGCGTACAAACACCCAACCCAAATAAAACCAAATAATAGTGTCAGTCAGTCAGCAGATCATTCTCATTAGACTCAAATGTTGAGACATGCTATTACTATCCTTTCATCTTTGTTCAACACAGCAGTAACTTAATACATTCATTTAGGAGCTTTCTTAATGACTTGCTTTACATATGACTTTGTGTACTGATGAAATTAAAGTTTGTCAAAGTGAAAGTAAGGCTTTTGACAACATATGTGAGGGAGACCTAAAACTAACATGTCAGCGGAGGGAAAACAACACAAACGTAGCATGTTCCCAATGTTGTGCTGCAACAAACACATACACACACATTCCTGTGGCTGTGTGACCATTACGGACCTCTTCCCAGAAACAGATGTGGAGTGTTGCTGTGCCATGGCTGCTACAGTACGCTACATCACATCTGTCTGCTGGCACACCGGTATCCATAGCGACCAAACAGCGGGTACACAGAGTTGAGATTAGTTGAGATTTTAAGCCTTTTTTACAGCCTGTGAGGAGGTCACTCCAGCACCTTCTCCTGAGCAGCATCTCCAGGACAACAGGAGTGTCGGGCTCTAATGCAGAACCGAGGACGTAGTGTAGTGACGCTAGTGGCAACACAGAGTTGTGCTGTGTCTTGACGCGCTGGCTGGAAATGAGCAGTGTGATATGTGTGAGTGCAACCTTGTGGATCTTGGCCTGCATGTGTTCACACGTGTGAGAAGTGCGAAGCCTTTTAAAGTATCAACTGTGAAAAGACTCGAGTCCCTCTTTTCTAGACCTGCTTCCTTCCGATCATCCACCTCCAGGGTTGGTTCTTACGCAACACTTAGGCTACGCTTTTAGCTCTACAAAAGGAGCAATTTGAATATGGACTCAATGCCCTGTTAGTGGTTTGAGTGGCTGAGAGAATATGCTTTTAAGCGCTCTCTTTTTGGAATCTGAGTAAGGTCATTTCAGATGACATCACACTCCATTTGTCTCCATTGGAAAATAAGGTCTTAATTCAGTTTCTGACATTCATTATTTTTCGAAAAATCCTCAAAATGACCGTCTTAGGAGAACACAACAACCAGAGCGTTTGATGTTCTTTAGCTTATGAGAAGTCTCTTGCCAACCATTGCATGTGAGGAAGAGAGTTATTTTTATTCCATGGCCAGACAGAGGAGACAATTTCATCTTCTTGTTCCCTTCAGACCAGAGAAGTGGATTACCCATCGAGGGATAGGACCACAAATCCCTGGAAGGTGGGTCGTTGCAGGCCATGCAATCCCACTAGTCGCTAGACTTGCTCTTTAGCACATAAACATGGGGAGAAGGTTTGTGTAAATACCCTTCACTCAGCACTTATTGAGACCTGCCTCTCAGCCACACATGGCACCCATTAAGGTACTGCTGCCAAGCCTGGAAGTCTTTGATTTGGAGGAGAGATTCTATCTGTGGGAGCTTTGCGGCTGTGCACACACATACATGTAAAAAGACCCAACCAGGCATGCAAGCAGGCAGGCAGGGAGCTTGGATACCCCACAAAGAGTGACGGCCCTGGGTTCCACATAGGCAGCAGAGAGGGGGGAGGATGGAGGGAGGCAGGGAGCCAGAGCCAGGTCTGGGGAAGGGATGTGGCTTGAGAGGAATGCCTGTGTTATTTATCTAACCTCTGGTGCTATGAGTGCACCACAGCCAGAGCATGAAGCTGTGCATGCGTGGGACCCACTCATTTCCCCTCTGATCCACTCGATGGTGCTTAGTGATGCTGTTTGAAGCTTCCTTTGTGAGGGAGAAACTCCCTGAGAACTGCACATTAAATAATGATACAAACACAAATCAGTTGTGACACCTCTTACTTGAGGACTATTTAGCCATTAGACCACGTGATGCATCACCACATTCACATTGTCACCTGCAATCAGTGTCTGCTTTGAACCCGACATCTACGAAGCAGGTCGATGGGCTAATATGGTCCTGAGTAGACTCTAGAGCTTCCTCAATACAAGCCTAAGTCATTCATTACGCGGTTATAGGCTATCTATTTTCATTATGAATGCAAGTCAACTTTACACTCACTAAATGGTCAATAGTAGCCTACAGTACAATTTGCACTATCAGACGATAATCTCGAGGACATCCTTATGTAGACTGCGGATAGTGGTACTGTAGTGGTCTCATGATACACACGGTATGCATACGTCATGAGGGGGCTTGAAAGAGTGCCCCGTTGCTGTGCCCTGAATGCAACACCATGGGTCTGCACTACAAGTCAAATCAGCATCCACTATGTGTCTACACCACCGATGACAATGTATGTGTCTTTCAATGTAGATATAGCCTTTTTTCCATAACAACACGTGTTAGTGAGAGCAAGAGGGATATATATTTTTCCTCGCGCCAAACCGTTACTCATCCAGGCTATACAGTATATCATCACTACTGTGCCAAATCAGTAGGCTAAATGAGCCTACCCAAGGTCGTCCCGATGAGCAAAAAAAAAAGAATACTTTGTAACCAAGTCTATGTATAATATCATTACAAATGTGTCTTCTATTTCAGATAGCAGCAGCATACCTAGCAAGAAAACATTCTTATTTTCGTAGGAAATGCAAAACAGACATGCGTATGCAAAACATAATACCAATGCCATGTTAAATACGATTTTGTACAGTTTGTACAAGCCGATTGGCTATTTAAACATTCTCAGGTTGTTCGATTTGCATACGTTCAACAAGCGGATGAGCAGCAGTCTAAAATCTCTACAGAAAGAGCATTCTCTTACCTGAACCTGGGTGAATCTTTTACACATTCTTCAAAATCCACCGTCATCTTGGGCTAGTTACGTCTTCAAGCTTACTGTATAACTTTCATTTCTCGAAATAAACGATAGAAGAATGGAAATATGTATTCCGATAAGCCGCGGTCCTCTCCCCGCCTTGCAGTCACTAGTCTACTCAGCAATGAGAGAGACTAAACACTTGAGCTGCCAGACTGCTGGCGAGCGAGTGTCGACCAACTTGTAGTGGTGCGCACAGAACAGTACAGGCTTACAAGGCATGGCATTTTGCATTGGCTTAGTTCATATATATATAAATGCCATCTGCTGTTTTGCAGGCTATGCAACTTCTGTTGCAGTATTATCAACATTCTTTGTTGGTTAATATTTTTTTATTTTAGTGTATGAAAGATGAGTATAGCTTCATCATGACAGGTGAAATAGTCAATAACCCTTTACAGAGAGTGGTTTGGGGATGGCTGTAGGGCTGTTATCCTACATAAAGTTCATTTTATAATGTTTTACAGTAGCTTTCTGACTTGATCAACTCTCTCTTCACAGTTGCAACCGCATAAGCGAAGTCTTCTTCTCCTCTGTGCCAATCTTAAGTGAAATCTTGATGCTAAATATAAATCCCTAAACTATCACAGATAAACATGATATTAACAGATTTCTGCTTTGGCAGTTAAATGTGTTAACTTATGCAGCATATGCAAACATCTGTAAGGTTCAAAACTGGTCTGTTAAGCTACAAAGCTCTTCCTGGAAGAAAATATATCTCTTCTACTCTTCTACCTCTTGTCATCATCACTCATTTCCTCTTAAATCATTTCTTCCATCTCTCCTCAGTTTTACACATGTAAATGAGTTGTTATGCTGCATTCACGTGGCTCACACATACTGTAAATCAACAACACTCCAGAAGTCTGCCAGAATAAACTTCCTAAATAGAATACAATTGGATTTTTTAGCATAGGGACAAATATCCACTATTTAAAAAAACAACTATTCACAGGTGGATTGATTAATTGAATTAAAACAATGAGTAAATACACCACGTCACCTTCCTGCTGCGAAATCTTAAATTAGATTTTTCATGCGTATATTTGCTTGGTCTGAATCCAAAAATAGAGCATATTATTAATTCACAGGAAATGTGAAAGCCAGGGAGGAAGAATGCCTGGGATTTCACTGGAGGATTTTAAACAACTCCATTGTTCCTTCCTTCTGATCCCTGCATGGTTTGAGCTGTGGTCCTGAATAGGGATGACCTCACCCATTCTCTGCTGAGGGTGAGATGTTTGAGTGGATGACGAGCTTTGTCGTGGACACATGGGCACAAAGTCTGAAGCACTGAAGAACTCCCCTTCTGTGTGGGATGCACAGGGCACTGGGTGTTTGTGAAAGTGCCTCGCTGCCATTTTATTTTATTAACCACCAATCTAGTAACTGGGATTGAAATGTACTGTGGATACACTGAGTCTAAATTTGGTCATTATGGGCTCAGAAAAAGTACAATTCCAAAATGTTAAACTTTTCCATCACACCTCGTTAACATCTCCCTTTCAGTTTCATGTTCCTGTTCAAGTCCATTTCATATTTAAAAAGCAAAACACAATGTGCAGAGATATTAGTATTTTGAAACCATTTCAAAATACTAATCCCGCCTCGTGGACAGGAAGAGAGGTTCTCTCGACTGGAGCAAGTGTTTGTTAGTCTCTCTCACAGCAGCATCCTCTCCCCCACCTCCCAACGCTAGTCTTACATAAATGTCCTCCATTGCCTTACGGGCTAAAATTAGACATGCAAAAATCAAGACAGATTTCTCAGTCTCTTGCCTCTCCCTGTATTTCTGCACCTAAGATCAAAGCGTTTCCTGGTCCTTGTGAGAGCTGTTGAGTCAGCAGGCTGAGCTAAAAATGAACAATGTCTAAGATACTCTGAGGAAACTTAGTGGGTGAAGATAATGGGGAACACAGAACCACACTGCTGGCTGTATAAGTAAGGTACAGTACTGTATTACAATGCACTAATTCCTCTTTTCACATTCCCTTGTTGTCAATAAACACACTGTAAAGGTCCATGCAGGTAATTAAACATTTATTATGTGAGTAACCACAGAGGCATTAGGTTAGTAAAAGGTCTCTATTATAAAACTGTCCTGCAACATTCATGTTGCAGTGAAAATGCACTGCTCATGACCTTATTCCCTGCTGTTTTTGTTTCACGCAGTGCATCTGCAGGATGTCAGGATCCACAGGGAGTAGGGATGATAATCTCTGTCTCTGCGATGTGAGAAGGAGGGTGGTGCTGCTGTCGACTCGGATTTTGGTCGTGGTAAAAGCCCTCTAAAGGCAGACATAAGCAGTGCTGCCGCATGGAATCATCCAGAGAGATGTGGGTCTCCGGGAATGTGACCTACTTCTGCTCCCCACTATCCATCCCTCTCTTCCCCTCGTGGTCTTCTGGAGCGAGGGAGGCTCCACTCTTGAGCCATGCCGCTGAGCACACAGCGCGTTACATTATCCTTTCTGACTGCAGGTGCGAGGCTTGACAAGCCACTACTAGAGAGAGGCAGAGACATGTGCATGTTGTGTATTATGCATGTCATGTGTTCCCTCTGCTTCCCTACGCTAACATGTCGTCCCAATGAGGTTTCGTTTTTCTAACACTGATACAGTATGCTTGAGGTCTGATGGAGGAAGATCATTAAGAAACACTGACTGAAATGATTAGTTTGCCATTGATGACTATTGCCCTCACAGTTCATTAGAGAAATGTAGCTTTAGACTGTTGAATGATGGTAAAAAGTCAGTGTTAAAGTTAACATTTAATATTAATTTCTGATTCTAGACTAGTTCTATCTAACCAATGGATCTTACAGGAAGTAACATGTAATAATCAGCAAGATTTGATGGAAATAATACTGAATATGGCCTCTTATTTTAAACAGAGTAAATGATTGATCATTGATCCATAAGTGTACATGAGAGATGGATGTTGATGTTTTTCTCTCCCTACCATGATTTAGGAAAGCTCTCCAGAGGTGATTGCCTGATAACTAAAATGTATCTCCATATGAATGTTGGCAATACCTACTGCATCTATGTCTAGAATAATGCTGACATGCAACATGTACCTCAATACATGCCATAATGCCCCTGTTTTAAAAAGGCCAAGCTGAATGGTTTTGACCTATGATGTTTTTCTTAGTAGCTGCCAAAGGCACTCAGCACACATGTTAACAGCACTGGTTAGTTATTCAGTAGCTATTTTAAAATAAGTCTTCTAAATTTTTCAGACCAATTGCCTTGGCATTTGAAAGCCCTAGCTAGCTGCACTGTTATTCATTTTGGCAAGCCAAATTTAGTATGTCAGTACACATGTACAGTCTGCTTTATATATCAAAGTAATCTGTTCCAAACATACATTTCCATATACAGGTTTTCCACATAAAAGAATATGTATTTGTTCTGACATTTCAACATAGAGACATTTGAGTGTTTTGGTAATCCTCAAGGAAAACATCATCAGACAGGCTTCTATCTCTGCCGTAGTAAGAGTCATTAAAAGTTCTGACCTTGGTTCATTTGTGTGATAATCGTGTTGGGGTAAGCCTAATTGCTTAAGGAGACTCACTCTGACAGCCAACGCCATTTGGCTCGGACAAGGTCTTAGAACACAGTTCTTTGAAAGTCAATTGTTGTTTTTATTACGAAGTATTCCTATGTCTAGTCAAGGCATGAAAACCTTACATAATTTACAAAGTAAATTCTTACTTAATGAAGCTTAAAACATACATAATAAAGTACATTTTACTGTGTCAACTGGAATCAACTGCAAAAGTCTCCTTTCAACAACAAAAGCATATTTTCTTGCTCACAGAGGAAAAGACAAAGAAATGAAGAGAATGGGATCGATACGTTTACTGCTTAAAGAGTTAGGCACATTTAGGTGGAGAAATAAAGCCAATGACTCAGGAAAGAGTTAACAAAGTAACTAACGGTAGACGTTCTTCAGTGTGAAGACTATTGAAGGTGTTAAATGTATGTTTTAAATGCTATAGTTCATTGGACCCATTATAACAATGTAAGAGGTGTGGCTTCCAGGTGCATCTCTGTTGTTCTGTGCACTTTGTTTTTTGGAAAAGTAGGGCAAGATGAGCTGGAGGCTTGCTTAACTGTAAGTCCCCACCCCCAGCGTCCCAACATGTGGTGTACAGTACACACACACACACTTGCATGCAAAAAGATCTGTTGGCCCTAGTCTCTTTTGTCTGTGGTGAATTTGTCTGATACTGATGGAGGCAGGCTCCTCTTGGAAACGGGGGACCCGTGAGCGCCGTTGCTAGGCAATGGCTGACTGGAGGGAGAGAGAGGGAGGGGTAGAAAGAGGGGCTTCTGGAGTAGGAGGAGGTAGCTTCCTGACTCCTCAGCTGACGTGATGTTGTGGCTGCTCAGGCACCGCACACCTCTCTGTTTGGCCAGGTATGTTGTGAGCCAGGTGGTCTGGCTGTGAGGGCCGCTGAAGCCCTCGCTGGGCTGGGTTCACCCTGGGGGTGTTGGTGGCGAGGATTTCCCATCTGCTCTGGTGAGAAGGTTCAATGTTATGAGGTTCCTGCGAGGTCACAGTAGAAAATATGTTTTAATTAATCTGAGGATGTTTCCATGTGTGATAACATTTTGGAATAGTAATGAGAGAGAATGAGAATGAGAGAGAGAGAGAGAGAGAGAGAGAGAGAGAGAGAGAGAGAGAGAGAGACAGAGACAGAGAGAGGATTGCATGTCTACAAGGACTGAATGAAAGAAGATCATTATCTCACAAAGGAACAGCTGATTTAAATTGTTGTATGGTGTGTTATGTTAAATGGCCTTTATTACGATAATGTGTCAGGAACTCCAGTGGCTGTGGTTTGACTACAGTGGACCTGGTTCATGAGAAATACCTGACAACAAATTAGTTGGCACTTGGCGCCCCCCAGTGTTAAGATTTGTCCCCAAACAATCTCAATGAGGAACAGTAAATCATTTGTATATTTCAGTTTGGATTACATAAAGTGCTGTTGTTTCACATTTACATTTACATTTAGTCATTTAGCAGACGATCTTATCCAGAGCGACTTACATTAAGTACAGGGACATTCTCCCCGAGGCAAGTAGGGTGAAGTGCCTTGCCCAAGGACACAACGTCATTTGGCACAGCTGGGGAATCGAACTGGCAACCTTCAGATTACTAGCCCGCTTCCCTAACCGCTCAGCCACCTGACTCCCTGCTGACATTCTGCATTGAACATCACCTGATGCAGCTAACCTAGGACAAGGCAAAGAAGAACAATGCTAAATGGGTGCAATAATACCCCACAAAATACCAAGCAGCGGGTACTGATATGTCATTTAATCTACAAAAACAGGATAGTGGGTGTCTGCATCTGAAACCACAAGCTAAGAGTACAGATAGCAAACAGTGATGTGGTTTCCTGGGATGACATACACTGTAGTCTACATTCAGAGTGAAGAGGTAGTTCTATCTTGTAGTACTTTCGATAACATTGGACTTTTTCAGTCAAACCTGTAAGTACATTTTCGTGAATATTGTCAGCAGCATTGTCATACTTTGTTGCAGTGCATTATTTTATTGGTTTTGATTAATAAGTAGAAGGTAAAACTGTAAAAATAGCTTTTACTGATTTAGTTTGATACATGGGCAAGATGTGGCAGTCCCAAAAAATATGGATTCTAACACACCGTAGTTCCAGGAAGATATACAGAAATGTCGCAGAATTGTAGTGTCACTGGGTACATAGTTTACAATTGTTTTGACTTTGGCAAACCAATATCATTTTGAGTGTAATATGAGCAACTTTTGTACATACAGCAGGGGGGATCAACCACAGAGGAGACGTGCCCTTCTAAGTCATCTGGATCATCCTAAAATGATGATAACAATTACTAATGCCACCAACTGCAGTGCTCCGTCATCAGAGTACCAGGCCCACCTCTACCCAGCGGTGTACAGTCTGGTGGTGGCTCTGGGCCTGCCAGGAAACCTGGGGGCCCTCTATGTGTTCATCTTCAAGATCACCCCTCGAACCTCCACCAACTTGTACATCATCAATCTGGCTCTGGCCGACACCGCCATCCTTTGCACCCTGCCGTTCCGCATCCACTACCACCTGCACCAGAACAACTGGGAGTTTGGAGACATGGCCTGTCGCGTCACGGGGATATTGTTTCACGCCAACATATACATCAGCATCTTCTTCATATCCTGCATCTGTGTGGACCGCTACATAGCCACAGTCCACCCTCACTCCTACCTGAGGATGCGAGACTCCTGCTGTGCAGTTGTCGTGAGCGTGGTCACCTGGGTGCTGTCTGGAGTTGCCGTACTGGCCTTCATCTTTTATGGTCCACTGGACAGCAAGTTTGGCCACGCTGGCCAGCGTAGCTGCTTTGAGAACTTCACGGAGCATGAGTGGGGCAGGAGAGTGGGCCCCTTCAGCATCGCCTGCCTGGTCTGTGGCTCCCTGCTGCCCTCCGTGGTCATCCTGGTGTGCTACCCTCTGGTGGTGCGGCGCATCTCCCTGATCCGGAGTCACACGGCTCGGAAGGCCCAGAGGATCATCTATACCATCCTGGCCATCACCCTGCTCTGCTTCCTGCCCTATCACGTGGTCCACTTCCTGCACCTGCTGCACCGCCTGGGGGTCATCCAGCACTGCTCCAGCGGCAACGTCATCTACCATGCACGGCGGGTGTCCATGGCCCTGGTAAGCCTCAATCCCTGTCTGGATCCTCTGCTCTACTATGTCACCACCAGCCACTGCAAATGGAGACCAAAGATGAGGGTGATGTGGACCAGGAACAGGGATTTCTACAATGTCAATATAAGCTAGAGGGAAAGTACAGGGTCTGTACATTTAGAGTGGGAGGGTAGAAGAGAGTGGGGTGAGTCTAGTCTGTCAATTCTTGACTAGTCTTAACCTCTGTACTAACCTCATACTTTAGGAATGCCTTTTATGCATATGAATGGGAAAATATACTTGTACTTGAAATATACAATATTTTGTACTATTTGTATTTTTATATCGTATATATGGCTATTTTATATTTTTATTCTAAATATTTACATACTTTAGCCCCTTAGTATTAGTTAGACTTTGTACTTTTAGTAGAGTTAGATCACATATTGAAGATTTAAGATTCCTATATGTTGAATGTATGCACCTTCCTGCCAAAGTAAATTCCTTGTCTGTGCAAACGTTCATGGCAATTAAAACCCTTTCTGATTCTGATACTGCAGCTATTTTGAACAATTCTGCTTGTACCATGTCTTTTGTGTTTGCATTTTTATATAAATACAAACACAATGTCAATAAAGTGAGATGGGAATAAAATACAGCCTGCTTTTTATGAAAGGTTTATTGAAATCAGATTTATACAACAAACAAAACTTTACAATGAGCTGAATTGAGGACTGTGAGCAGATGGTTCAGCTCTGTCCTATTGGGAGCCCTTTCTTCAACAGAGTGGAAAGGAAGCTCCCCAAATCTTCATCCTATAAACAGACATTCAGAACAGGAGTCATTTGGAGAACATAGCAATTATTTAAGTTACTCATATTAACCTAAAAGCATCTGATTAAAGTTCAATAGTCAATTCAGTTGACTTTACTAAAGTGTGGTTGTTTCACATGCTGCATTGAACATCACCTAATTAATTTGTTTCATTGATCCAGATTTTACATACACCAGTAACCTCATACACAAATGAAACAGGAACTCGGGAAACCATGTCACTGTGTGCTTTATCTACTCTTAGCTTGTGGTTTCAGATGCAGACACCCACTGTCCGAAATGACATATCAGTACCCGCTGCTTGGTTTAAATTGTGGGGTATTATTGCACCAATTTAGCATTGTTCTCCTTTGCCTTGTTGGTTAGTTGCTTCAGTGCAAGGTAATTTTACCCAAGGTTGATTTGAAATTCCACCTTTACGTTTTGTCACATGACACAGGCACACCACATTTCCCCTCACCTCCCACCCTTCCCCCCAGCCTCACCTGATAGCTCCAGGACAGCAGCAGGACCTTGGTGTTGGGGTCCTCAGCCGAGGATGACACCTTAATGACTATAGACTCCACCATCACTGTACTGTCCGGAAGGTGCTGGACTGTGTAACCTTTCAGCACGCTGTGTAAAGATACAGAACGGGAAGTAGGGGTTCGTAGCTGTGGTTAAAGGTTTTTAACAGGCTAGGTCTTGGAAAACCCCCTTGAAAGAGTATGGATTCTACATGAGGTGTGTGGTAGTGTATGTTGGTCTATTCGGGGTCTTCTGACCTCTTGAGGTGTGTGTAGATCTTGTGGAGTGTGTCTGAGTCGCTGTGGGAGTCCTGCAGTTGAACACGGCAGGTGAAGCGCAGCTGGTGCTCATTAAGGCCCAGCTCTTTCAAAGCCTGCTCTGGAGAGACCAGCCGCAGACTCTGCATAAGGGAGGAGAGGCAAGTTATTAAGTTATGTTCATTCCGATCCATTCCAGTAAACAGATATAGAATATTATTAACAGATATAGAACAGATATTAAAAACCTATTCTGTATGCATGTTACACTAGCGTTACAGTACACAGAACCTACATTGTCCTTCATGATTAGGGTTCCATGCATAGTACGAGGCTTCTTAGGGTCAGGCAAAGGCCCTATGAGAAATAACATGTTCAGAAGGGAGAAAAAAATCAGACAAAATCACACATAGACAAGTGTACACACACACACCTACACTCTCTGATAGAGACTGCCATACCTCCAAGAGCCATTTCCCTCTTTAGCAGGTTGAGTGAGATGTCCACTGGCACACTGGGGTTGGTGGTCACTGTGACCGTCTCTCCATTGGCTGGCATGTAGCAGTTAATACCTGCCATTTATACACACACACGCACTGACTGATGAGACTTATACTAAAGTACTGCGCCACCCAAACCCCTAATATGCTAGGCACGTTCAGCCATCGAGAAATCGAGGCTAGCAATGCTCGTCTCACTCACTGAACTCCTGCTCGATCTTGCCCTTGAGGAACTCCATCTTGACGGCCTCTCCGTGCACCAGCAGCATGTTGCGAGGCTCCGCCATGCGGATCAGCTGCATTATACCCTTAGCATCGGCGTGGGCGCTGAAGGACATGTACTCCACCTGCAGCTTCACATCCAGCTGCAGGGGTCACAGAGAGGCCAGGGGTCAGCAGACGCACCTCACAGGCTCCCTTATATGGGTCTTATATGCCACATAGGCAGGTTGTATGAGGCTAGTTGTGCTTCTGTGCATGTAGCCATTACAACAGAAAACAGAATCAATGCTAGACAGAATGTTTTGGTCTCTTCTGCTTTACCGTTGCTCTTCCCTCGATCTCCAGTTTCCTCTGACCATTCAAGATTTTGTGTCCAATTGTGCCTTGCACACAATACCCAGGCATGATTACCTGGCAGAAGATAAAATGGATTGTATTTACTCTAACAAAGCATGTTTTAATAAAAAGATATAATAATAAATGCTAAGCCAGTGTGACATTTACTCACCATATTCTTCTCATTGCTGGCCCATTTTTTGAAGATTTGTAGTGACAGCCCCGCATGCAGCATTCCCGGGGTGGCAAACACAACCTAAAAAGGCACATATTTCAGTTGTGAAAATGTGTTGCATATTGGTCCTGTATGGATTATTAATCAGTCTAATGTGTCTTTGCACCATAGGTCCAGGGTTGTCAATGAAGGAGCGATCGAAGGCCTTGATGTGCTTGAACTCAAACATGTTTCTCTGAACAAATGTTTTGCGAATTTTCTGGTTGGTCCAGGTGATGAAGAGTTTGTAGTAGTGATTGGCTTTCTCTGTGAGCCCTGTGGAGAAATAGATGGGGGCCTTCAGGTTCATCCTCTCCCTGATTGGAAAGAAAAAGAAAAGTTTGCCATTCCTTTCACTTGCCACTATGTGATAGTCTTACATGTAGGTGTGGCGATTAAGTGATGTCTTAACCTTACCAGAATGTCTCCAATAGGATACAGAGTTCCTGAGCTCTTCCGAGGGCAAAGACAGGAATGAGGACCTGTGAGAATATGTCCTCCATCAGAACATAAGAAAACAACAGGCTAACATCACACAGGCTGGACAGAACTCTGCGCGATCCTTACCTTGCCTCCCCGTTCTACTGTCTCATGCACCTTCTTCAGGAAGTCCCTCTCCCTGCACCTCTTGGAGTCGCGGATAGTGGTGGCATAGGTGGACTCCGAGATCAACAGGTCAGGACGACACTTATCTATCCAGGCAGCCCTAGGTCATAGCATAGAAAGGCATCCATAGAAAATGAATAGGCCTAGTGTAGGGCAGGATACTGAATACAAACAACACAATGAATAGCTGAACAAAATCAACTGAACAAAGTGAATCCCACTCACAAAAAGAATTATATCCCATGTGTATAAACTAAATGAATAAATTCCACTTACCCTAAATGTCTGTCAGGTGTCATATTATAATCACCCTGCAATGACAAAAATCTTCCATTATTCCAACAATCTCAATGGGCATTTTAATTAAACAACGTTGAATACTTACTGTGTACACCACGGACTCTGACCCAACTTTGATCAGCACCATTGCAGCACCAAGAACATGCCCTGCATAGTAGGCCTTGATCTCTAGCTCATCATCCACCTGTGACAGAACCAACAGAATTAAATACATTGTTGGCGTTAGTTACTACACCACTGTAAGTGTGTTGTTTTCACATCAGAAAGATGGTTAGGCAGATAGTATTAAATCCATATTTGAGAAGGACATGTGTTCAAATTAAAGTATTGTAATAATAGACCTGGACAGTCTGATGAAGGTTCAAAGGCACCACTTTCTTCATGCAGTCCTTGATCATCTGAGATGTGAAAAAGTTGGTCTCCCCCTTCTTGTCCACTGTGATTTTCCTGAAGTCCTCCAGCAGAATGGGGCAGATGGCCTTGGTGGGGTGGGTCATGTAGATGGGCCCATCATAGCCCACCATCTCACTCATGTAAGGCAGAGCACCGCAGTGGTCCAGGTGGAAGTGGCTGGGGAAAGTGAAACAGAGGAATGCTTGGTTCATTTGTTAAGTGTGACAATTGACCTTAAGGAAATGAAAGTATATAATGATATATGATATATGATCACATAGCCCATAGAAAGGCCAAAAATGGCCAATAATCACAAACCTGATGATCACACAGTCCAGGAATTCTGTCAGACGTCCGTTTTGAGTTATGTAAGAGAAGTCTGGAAACCGCCTCTAAAGGAAAGAAGTGTTGTATGAGCATACTGTTTACTGTGTATATGTCCAATGTGCATATAAGAGGACAGACCATAATGGATAGTTGCTCAAATAACGTAGTATGTATGTACGTACATCATCATTGAATCCCATGTGCATCCCACAGTCCAGCATTATGTTTTTGCCTCCAATGGAAACAAGGATGCAGCTTCGACCAACATCTTGCCCAGCACCTACAGGGCATTAGAGATGAACAAGCCGGTGGACACAGACATTCAGTCTAATAGTTATTCCCTTGATCTATTTTCAATCACTGTCTAAACGTTTTATGACTAATTCTAATGGCCAACATCAATCCAAACTTTTAGTCCTCAACTGTAGCTACTAGCATACCATGTACTACATGATAATCTAACGTTGGGAATAACTAACGACGTTATCTACCTAGTTACTTACCTAAAGGGGTCACTTTAATCTCAGGCATCCTGAGCTATTACTTATCAAGGGTAAAAATGCAAATCTAGGCGGTGAAGATGAATGCAGACTTTTTGTAAGCAGAAGTCTAGCTAAGTATTTCGCTAGCTATATGCCGTGCGTATGATGTTCATCGTGCAACAACAAACCAGAAACTTCTTCTTCTCTTTCTGTGTAATGGTTCAGAAACCCAAAGCACGCTCAGTATTGCCCCCCCATTGCCAAATAAAGAAACTACATGGTGCATACACTTGTTTTGCGCATGCACGGTTGTATCAGGACGGAGAGCTTGCAAAGCTTTTACTTTTGGTTAATTGTAGTCATATTAAGCTGACTAGATACGTTGTAAAGACTATGAGTGTCACGACAATCGTTTAGCAATTAACAAGCGTATGTCATTCATTCACGACATCTGGCAGTAACTCATTGTTTTTCAACAATTCCGTTACTTCCGGGAAACATGGCAGATTCTATTACACAAGAAGATCAGAAATTCAGTTTAAAAGAGGTTCTTGACACGTTCACGGCATGTCTTTCAGATGATAAAGAAGTCTTCCTTGAACATTATGTGGCCGGGTGGCGTGGCCTTGTAAGGTAAGCTGTCGAAATGGTGTCAACGGTGACAGCTGTCAAATCCTACCATTATTCGCAGTTCAGCTAGCTATGCCTATACATTTTTGACAGGGTTGACCTGCCCCGAGTATGGGGATACAACGCGTTTTACTGGATGTCAGAGCTAGTCAAATCTTTAAAGATGCATTTAATCGTGCATTGTCATGAGTCATAGTCCCTGCAAAAGCAATTCAATTAATTTGTCTTTCACCCACAGATTCATGAACAGTTTAGGGAGTGTCTTCACGTTCATCTCCAAGGATGCTGTCAACAAAATCGAAATCCTCGTCAGTCTTCTCAACGGTGAGCATGGTGCACATTATGTCACGATCCAGTCCATGGTGAAGTATGAGGTGGAGAATGAACTTGTGGACTTGACAAAGAGAAGTAGCTTTCCCGAGTCTGGCTGCCGAACCTTGCTGAGGCTTCACCGTGCTCTGCGCTGGCTGGAGCTCTTCCTGGAGAGGCTACGCACCAGCACAGATGACAGTAAGACCTCTATCATGTGCTCAGAGGCCTATAATGAGTCTCTATCCCAGCATCATGCCTGGATCATACGAAAGGCTGCCGGCATGGCATTTTGCGCACTCCCTGGACGTCCCACCTTCTTTGAAGTGATGAATGTTGGCACCCCAGAGCAGGTGGTAGCCATGCTGGGGGAGGCCTTGCCACTTATCTCTGAGGTATATCTGGTGACAGAGGACCTCTATACCAAGCAAAACTTGCTGGACCTGCCCTAGAGGTGTACCGTATCATACTGCTGTATTGGTCTAAATTGCCCCCATAGACTGACAAACTACATTCCACTGCTCCCTTTCTATTAGTTTGATTTGTGTTGATTTTTAGACTCTACAATCAAGCCTAGGCAAAGCATAAGACATTAAGTCATGCCATAAAGTGTGACTGTAAATACACTATGTAACTAATTATGAGCCTTACTATTAGGCAAACTTAGTAAAAAAAAAGTTTTTCACTGATTATAGAATAACATAAAATGGCACAAAAGATTGTATTGCCAGTATGTATTTACAGGTTGTCTGTTCTACACTACAATATTATTTATAATTTCAATCATACAGATGGTCTAATGTCCAGTGTATATTCTGAGAAACTGTCTAATGATGATCACATTCTGTAATTGACACTGTCCTGTTGACAGTATGTCTAATAAAGTGAACTTTGTATACAGTATTTTGTGTGTTTTTTCACTCTTAAGTTATTGTTAGGTGTCATAATGTACGTTTTATTATAAAAGAAAGGGATTTTAAAGTAATTCACAATGTTAAAGGCTCGAGGGAATGAACCTGATGCACCTCGCTCCATGTACACCAGGGGGCTCTCTTTCTGCTTGAGGCCCAATCGTCTGGGTTGTCACGGTAACGGGTCTATGTTTGTAACTTCACAGACGCTGAAATACATATGGAGCATAGGAGCTGATTTGAGAAATGGAGAAGTATTTTTAAAACAACTAATATGAAAGGTATGCAAGACTGGATTTTATATTTTAGAGACTTGTCAAGTAAGTAATGCTGCCTAAAACGCTTTATCCGCAATGGGCTATTGTAAAAAGCTAGTTTAGCTAAGCTAGCTACTGTACTGTACTGTACAATATTATTGTACTGTGCCTACAGTACTGTAGAGTACTAGTACCAGTAACGTTAGCTCAAGACTAGAGCTGATCTTGTGAGAGGAAACATGGTCCCTGAGTGTGAAGAGGTCTAGCTAGCTAATTGTATTTGATCAGAAATAAGAGACTGATCATGACCACCATATCACCATATAGATCACCATATATGCCACAAATATTTTCTTGGATTTAAAGGGATGATATAACACCAAGCAAGTACCTACAGTAACCACAGTCATAGCTACATAACTGGTAGCTAATTTATGAGGGAACAATGCACTTGACCCGTCCAAAATCTTCTAAGGGACGTAGTAGACCAACCATAAGTCACAACCCACACATGGATACCTTCCAAAACCCACCGGTGACGCCAAAGCCACCTGCAACGGAATATGATAGATCAGAGCGCGTCCTCCGCTCCTTCCCTCACTCATTCAACAAGCAGACAAGCCAGTTGAGTACAGAAAAAGTGGCAGAACTTCTACAAAACGTACCTGCTGCTCCTTCTCTTTCTCTAAACAAATACAAAGTCCTCCCCTCAATTGAGAAGAAGCCAAAAGAGGACATGTCAGAGCGTGGCATGGAGGAAAAAACCTCCAAACTTAGTCTGTCTGACAACCTTATCCTTCAGGGACGGCCATCTGTGAGGACCCACACCATGATCCGCAGCAACCCAGAGATGAAGAACGTGGCAGAGGTGCAATGCAAGGTCTGGCCCAAGCCTCCAGGCCTGGACACCATGACCACTGACACACAGAGCCCTTCAGGTATCCCCCCTGCCAGTTTGCTCCTTGCCATTCGTGAACCATTTGGAAAAAGGTTTGAGCACCACTTTCTACACACAGACTCCCTGCTCACAGTGATAGCGTGTGCCGAGGCGAGATATGGGATGAGATTTGAGCATGGTTTCATTGAGACCATGGATGTTCCCAGAAGGACCTTCACAGATCTGAAATTGACTTTGGCTCAGTGTGGCATAGTGAACAGGTCTGTGTTGTACATCACTCAAGATGCAGATGAACCTTAATGGATTACAAAGTAATGCCCATATATGAACTATAGGTTTTTCTGAAATGTATCATATATACAGTATATATATATTTTAAAGCCTAAAATCTTGAACTGTCATCTACTACCAAGGGTGTTTGTATAATAAACCAAACCTGATAAGGTGAATCAATGTTAGTAATGTTTATTACTATGTAACAAGTACTTTCTGGTACCATACAACTGCAAAATGCCGAAAGTAAAACAACTTAGATCAAGGGCTACTGTCAATAACCTGTCATAGCCATCTTTAAGTAGTTAATGACAAGCACAGTCTTAAATATATCTTCACTGAAGTACACAAGATCACACAATTCTGGATATTTTGGTAAATTTCAATATTCTGTAATAGTTATTTCCAAAACAATTTAGGTCAATTTTAACATTGCACTTGGTAAAAGTGTAAAATATGTGCTAGTTATTAGTTAAAGATAATTAACAAATGTCAATAACATTTCCACTTTGACTTTATAAATCAAAGTTGATAAAACTTGTGTGAATTGAAACTCCTAAACTGTAAAATAAATTACAAAACATGGAGAAACAGCTCTATCTTCACAGTATTCATGGGATGGAAACGTTCTGATTTTTATCAAACAAAAACAGTCACCAAGAATGGTGGCTATTTAGATATCTTTGTGAGCGATCGTGAAATGCCTCAATTTAAGCAACTTCAGAGATTCCAGTCTAAGAACTTGACTGATTCATTCTTGTGACAAGATATTGAGCAATTGCCAGTGAAGATAACACTTATACTGGGGAAACCAATGCCTTCCAAACTTTATACCCATCATATATAGGAAAGGGGTGTTAAGGCAAATCCACAAAGCAAACTCCCCAAATAAAACTGTCCTCTCTTGGATTCAATTGTTGCCGACAACTTAATGGCAATTGCATGTTCCAAAGGCTTACGGTCAAGTTAAGTACAACCGCTTAATTGAAAACAGAACATTCCAACTGAAATCCTAAGAGTGTAATCTATTTGGTAGAAACCACTGCCCTGAAAGCTTAACTGACTCATGGTTGACTAACATATTTTGTAATCTGATATAACATTTAAGTTATCAACTACTTAAAGTGACTCAAGTCCAAAAGCACACATTTGAGGTAACTTCAGCAGACGCATTGAATGATGTTTGGAGCTTCTTCAGTTATGGATGTCCTCCAGTTTTATAAGGTCATCAGGGTCATTTGGATTAAGTTTAAGTATTTTCTTATCTGTGAAAAAAAATGTTTTACATTAAAACATTTGCGCATTTTTTTTTTTTAAGATGTGTCTTGTGTGGTAAGAATGGTAAGAATATTACTACTTACTGAAGTGCTCCTCAATCTCTCTGAGAACCTCCATGCTGTACTGACTGTCAACCATGTTGACTGCAAGACCCTTCTTGCCAAATCGCCCAGTACGACCAATCCGGTGAAGGTAAGTCTCGTTGTCGGTTTTCCCGTCTTTGTCCACAGGGAGGTCAAAGTTGATCACGATGGACACTTGCTCAACATCAATCCCTGCATTATCAACACAAAGGAAAGGTCTTGAAACTTAACTACTGCTATGTTATCAAATGCAACAACTAACTCCCATTTTACCAATGCCTACTGTAAGTATAGTAATTACCTCTGGCGCACACATTAGTGGTCACCAAGACTTTCTCCTTCCCATCCCTGAAGCGCTGAATGACATCTGCTCTCTGTTCCACAGTCATCTCCCCACTCAGCAGGGCCACCTGGTGGCCCTCTCTACACAGCTGTGAAGCCAGCCAGGCAGCTGTCTTGCGAGTCTGGAGACAAGGAAAAAACATCAGTTAGATATTCAAAATCAGGCTTAAGCCGCTATCTGACACAGCCATATCTAATATTAACTACGTCAACAAACTATGACCATCAGGCAAGGACTTGCAAGGCTGTAGTCAAGTTCAGGAAAGCAGGCTTATCGATTGGGAGGTGTTGGAGGACTCACATGGCAGAAGATCATGGCCTGGGCAATGGTGATGGCTCCATACACATTGCAGATGGCAGTGAACTTGTCTTGATTCCTCTTGCAGACCATGTAGTACTGCTTGATGGTGTCCAGGGTCTCCTCCTCTCGCTTCAGCTTGATGATGTTGGGGTCAGGAATAACCCTCTCAGAGAACTTCCAAACAGACTCCTCGAACGTGGCCGAGAACAGCAGCATCTGACAATCCGTTGGCAGCATTCTGAGTGTGGATTAAAATGGGAGGGGAAAAGAACACATTTGGGAAAACAGACAGCACTTATGTACTCAGCAGACTGTTATTGAGAATGATGTCAAGGAAGAGAAAAAACAAATTGTAGAACTTTCTGCAGATGTCTGCCAACCACACTTAAGTGCAATCTAAGGTAAAGAAGACAGAAAACACGACACCTTTGGATCCGGATGCTCTGGTCCTGGTGGCCTTGAGTGGCAATCATGACATCGGCCTCGTCCAGGACAAGGATCTTGATCTTCTTGGGGTCGATGAACCTGAGCTTGGAGCACCAGTCCAGGACGGTGCCAGGTGTCCCGATGACTATATGGTCCTGGATCTTGGTTCCCCGCTCCACTAAGTAGAAGCCACAACATATCAGAAGGACGTTGTGATACCATATTGATCCAATTATGCATTATGGAGCATATACGTTAAAATATAGATCCTATTGTAATAAGTACCAGTGTTCTTCCGTTTCTAGCACTTGATGATTTGAGATAACCACCCTTAACCATGACACCTCATACCTCAACTTTGAAGCAGAGTGTTTGAAGCAGGGACCAGTGCTATAATCAAAATATAATTACCTCGGTTGCCTCGAATGGCATACGCCAATTTCACTTCAGGATAGTATTTCCCCATTTGCTCTATCACTTTACCGGTCTGCACTGCAAGCTCAAACGTCGGAGAGATGCAAAGGCACTACAGAAGCAGAAATGAAGCTATTTCTACCAAATAATGTACTTCAGTATTCATTGAAAGTACAGGCTCCATATATATATATATAATATACTACAGGTGCTCCAAACAATAATACAACATACAGACGACAAACAGCTAGTCAGCATGAGTGGATTGCAGCTCTACAAGTTGCCTGTGCACACCACGCCATGGTACAAGGTGTTTACTCGCCTGAGTCACTTTCTGAGCTGTGTCGACACGGCTGAGCATGGCCAGAGCAAAGGCAGCCGTTTTACCTGTGCCAGACTGGGACTGGGCGATCAGGTTCTGAGGTCTGGAACCACAAGGAACATGCACTCTGAATAGAGAAGCATGGGGGGCTGTGTGGTGCCTAAAGCTATATAGGTGATTCAGCATTTTTACACTGTGGTGTTCAATACTAAGGGACCACTTAATGGAATTGGGCAAGCCAGGTCTGGAAGAAGCCTACATTTCAAGATGAAGGTTCTAATACAGAGCTGAGTGAAGGGAGAACTTACGGCTCAGCCAACATCATAGGCAACGCATTCTCCTGAATCCTGGAAGGTCTGTTAAAGCCCATGGCATAGATTCCCCTGAGTAGTTCTGGTTTCCTGTAGCATGTGCATACAATACAACAAACATCACTGCAGATTCGTGTTTGCTTGACCATACAAGACAAGTCTACAAAAGCATGACATTCACCATGTCAGAACTTACAGTCTCAGCTCTTCAAAGGTCTTGACAGAGTAGAGAGGAGAGTTTGGATCCCTCTGCAGAACCTCCACTTGATTGGTGGTGTTCACAAGACTGCTGTGGATAAGCTTGTTCAACAGAGACTGAGTTGCCTTGTCATCCTCTGTTGAATAAAGATGAAAACCTTGAGTAGCCAAATAGCAAGCTTACTTCACCTGATATGTTTACATAAGTAGTATTTTATTTTCTAGTCTAGTCTTAGAATCACCCATTTCCTCTTCTTTTGGTTCCTTGTTACCATTTTCAATTTTCTGAGGACTACCTTGAGTAAAATGAAGCATGCCATTAAAAACGAAGAACACGGAACCAATTCATGCTGTAGGCGTTTTGAAGTGTAGTGACAATCTGTTACCATTGATTTCTTTTCTATGGATACATGCAGAATCACCCCTGTCCACTGTTAGTATGCGATCTGCAAATCGGAACTGATGGAGAAATAAGGTTAGGCCCCGTAAAAAATACAACCCATTATACTTCATCAGCATTCTTTCCCTTTAAATGCGTGTGAAAAGTTAAACTACAAAACAGCCAATTAAAATTGACTAATGAATTGAAATGACAACCATTTAATTATTTGAAAGACGAGCATGAAACACGGAGATTGACATGACTTTATGAGCTGAGGTAGACCAGCTGCATGACATCATTCACAAAGGTAGTTGAATGACATGAGGTGACCGTTTAGAAGTTTACTGGCTAGCTAGCTAAGCTAACTTTCTGACCAGCCTCCGCCTCTTCAGGCCAGCATGGCTAACGTTCGCTAACCAGCTAATTTGATGCCCCTCTACGCCATGCACGTCAATCGACCCCGGGGACTGACCAGGTCAAACAAACGTAGCGAAAAAACTTACCGACTTAGACGTAGATTCTTGAACATCGACTGCCAACGCCCAAGAATCAGAAGCCATCGTGTATGTGTTATTCTAATGTTGTTAAATAGACACCGGCAAGTTACACAACTTTTAGTTAGCTAAATAGACTAGCTGCTCTACGCCACAAATGCCAGATGCCTGAACAGGATTGATGCGCGCCGCTCTCTCGTGCGCTCATGCGCATCAGCTGATTCCAGTATCGCTGATAAATGCTCGCAAGTCGGTAGTAAGTTTCCAACCAAACTTTTATTGACTGCAACGCTCGATTAAACGAAATAGCCAGTGCGGCATGTTTTTAAATATATGTTTAATGTTATGCTTGGTCATATTGTTTAAATATATATATTTTAATCATTTTGCACACCCGATTCAACATGGTTTGAAAACTCACGCATACAGGCTATAGTTCTTTTAAAATAATTATGCACTGGACAACAATAATGAATCTGAGACACACACAGAGAAAGAGACAGATAGAGAGAGAGAGAGAGAGAGAGAGAGAGAGAGAGAGAGAGAGAGAGAGAGAGAGAGAGAGATGGAAGAAAAGAGTAAATAGTCCGTGTGTGGTTGTGTGCAAGATAAGAGAAGGCGGGGGACAAGGGTTTATCGGCACTAGGTTAATTTTATGAGGTGGATGCTGAATTTCAGCTACTGCCCCTCCCACACCAGGTTTCCCTGCTTGTCAACCAAATGTCTGAAAGGAGCTCACTAGCTGTTATTGATTGTCATGGTAACCTCCAAAGAAAACAGATGGATCAGAGTAATTGTGGACACAAAATACACATACAGCCAAACTCCCACATTAGAATCAAAACATTAAGGATCATCCATTCAGCCAGAGACTATGCGATAGACACAGGGACAGACATGTAAAGATGTTGAGGGGGAAGATTTGATGATATAGGAGACATGCTTTATGGTCCTCCACCCACCCACCTTCCTTCCTCCACCCTTTTTTCTCTCCTTGCCTGGTGTTGCATTTCATTCAGTCACTCCCCTAGCTATCAAAAAGGACACATGAATGGTGTCCCTCGTCATTGATTGCAGGGAGGGAGAGAGTGGGTGGTGCTGATCATATCAATGCAGTGAGAAGGGGGTTGCTAATCTGTTGCACAGGACTGTCTTTCTGCCAGCGAGCTTCTCCAACTCCAGCCACAGGGAAGCGACAGACTGAGAGAGATACTTTTTAGACCACACATTGCTATTCTGACCGATTTGCTCCAGTGCTGCCTCTCCTTCCCCTTTTGCTTTTCTCCTCTTTAAGCCACAGCCATTTCATTAAGAGTTTCTGCCACCTGTGGCAGCTGGCTTTTTCTCTACGTCATAGACAAGCTGTGGAAAGCAGGGACGGGGAGAAAGGTAAAACCTTTTTTAAACAAGAAGTGGGATTTCGCAAGACAAAAAGCATCATCTTTCTCCCAGTTAACACAAATGAAAGGTAAGTGGATGTTGCTTCAGGTGATGCCAGATGTTGTGTTGCCTTCATTCTGGTTCTTTGTATGTCCTGATTACTGTTGTTCATATGCCTTATCTTTGTGTAGTATAATTGTTTACTTTTTTCCACTCAAAATATTGTTGCAATAATATAGACTGCATGGTGCAGCCCATTATGGCAAGCTAGGCAAATGAGCAATTCTGTGTCAACAAGTGGTTGATTTTTCTCTGCTCTTATGCACTGTATAGCTTGTACTTTCTGACGACTAGTGTTTCCCACTGTGGCTGTTGCAGGAATATAGCGAGGGGATGGTTTAGTGTCAATCTTAGCTTTCCTGTGGAGCTCTGTGTGACTCATGCAGAACAAAAAGCAGAGGGGCACCCCTGGGTCTGCCACTTTATCACATTATCACAATTTATGATCTGTCAGAAAGTGAAAAGAGTCATTCTTTATAAGGGGGCAGACAGTGCATTTACTGTACTTTTGACCAAATCAGACATAGAGTTGAATATTTAAAAACTATTAACAAAAATTATTGCTTATGTTTTGGTGTTCTAATATTTATTCTGTTTACAAATAGTGGAAGATAATCATGCATTTTATATTCCTTGTTAAGAGTTTTGCAAATGTACAGATTTTTTTAAATGTTGTTTGTAACTCATAAATATAGATCACCCTGGAGAAATAATTAAGAATTTTTGTCTCTGGCTGTTATGACAGTGGTTTGAGGGGCTATAAGACACTTGGTGGCAGTATTGACACGGAGAGAAAAGCTGACAACAACTGTGGCCATATATTTTTGACCTTTTCCTCTCTTATCCAGCCAAACCTCAGTTTAAATAATAACACAGATACCACATGTGAAACATCTGAAATGTGGATAGATTGTTAACATGTAATTCATCATGTATGTGCTATCTTTTTTGCAACTTGTTTAATCTTTTCCAGGAAAAGCTAATATATTAATATTCACTGATGATTGAGATTTGTTTTGTGATTTCATGAAAAGGAAATATTGTGTGTGTAGCTATGTATTCTATCTATATCATGTACTGTACTGTAGTTAATTTGTTTGCTGTGCTCATTGTTGGAGGGGGGATTTAGGGTATTTAGTTTCTGTCACATTTACTGATGCTAGATATGCTGTACTTTACCTTGTAGAGACATGGCTAGCTTAGCAAGCAAGTAGGTCTGTCTCTATGGAAATAGCTTTCGTCACATCTCTCCTAATGAACACGCTGTTGGAGCGAAGGCTGTCCTGTAGTGAGAGAGAGAGAGAGAGAGAGAGAGAGATGGTTGGTGCATATACAGGACAATAAAGGCTGTGGTGCATGATATGTTTATATAATAAAATAAATAAAGAGGGATTTCATTTGCCCTGTCTCACACAATGTCCATTTAATATTCGGAGGACATATTTGATGCAGAAAAATACTGCTCTTCCATTTTTTTCTGTTGGACAATTGTTATCATATCGTGCTCTAAATATGGCACACATTTGGCATACAATTACTTATTTTATTATGCATGGAAAAACTGTTGGATTGTTATACTGATTATCTGGGATGCCATGTTCAGATGCATTGAGCAGACAGCTGGACAGCTGGAATTGCACTGCTTCAAAGGTTATAATGAGACACCCCCTTGTCTTTGATGTCATGGCTAGGTAACAATGTAAAGGACACAGGCATTGGGCGTTTCCATCAAGTTGTATTTGTTTGCTTGGTTTTCTAAGTTTAAGTTCCTGAAGAGTTTGTTTTTTTGCCCATCTCTTATCTGGTGCCATGAAAGTAGAAGAGTAAAACCAACATCATGCCAGGCCTGATAAACAAGGGGAGACGGAATGCTCTTCCTCTCAGTGTCTCCGACATCACTTCCTGTGTCAGGGGGTACACCCTGGCCATGACTGCCTCCTTGACCTACAACAACTTCGAGGACCATTCTATTGAAGGTGAGTTAAATTAATCGTTTTCAAATCTGGCTTGTCTTGGTCTGTTGAACCTTATAGATACAATATAGATCTATAGGCAGGTAATTACATAATTTATTTTGGGGGGGGGTTGTCCAATAATCCCTATCTAATGTTGTCTATTATCACACAGGACTCTTCATTTACCCTCTGGAAGAATGCAGTACAGTTGTGGGCTTTGAAGCAATGATATCCAGCCAAATCATAACAGTGCAAATCAAAGACAAAGCCAAGATTGATGACTGTTACTTTGATTGCTGCAGTGTAGCAAATGATGCCCTTCAGAGTGCAAGTGGTAAGGCTTGGTGTCATGTTGCTTCTAAAGGTTAGTGGAGGGGCTGCACATTGTTAGCAATTGTATTCTGGCTTTGGGTCCATTTATCCACATGCTCACAGAGCCTTGTCCATAAAGATGATGTTGCTATGGAGAAACACAAAGCGTAACTGCATGTGCTAGGTGTTAAGGCTCAGCTGGTGTGATGTTCCAGGACACATCTTACTTGATGAGGACCTGGAGAGGACCGTGCTGGTGGTGAACCTGGGGATCATCCCTCCACTGGAGACGGTCAACATTCTGGTTAGCACATCTTCTGAGCTGCCCACCCTGCCCCACGGGGGCATCCGTGTCACCTCACCGCCAGTGTGTACTCCCCGGGTACAGAGGACCATCAACGAGGAGCAGGGCCTCTCCCCAAACTTCACCAGAACGTGAGTGTCATGACCACTGTGGTTCAAAGAACCAACTCATTGTATCCTTTTGATCTTCGATTAAATCCATAATAAACTTGAGTCTGCCTGCCTTCAGACTCATAATCAAAAGTTCAGCAATATTGGAATTTCTCATCAGTGAGAACCATCTAATGAACTTGGGAGACAATGTAATTATAAGCTCATGTATTACAAATGTATGCTCATGTAATAATTGACTCATATTATTTTCATTTGGGTCACAGGCGGGACAGACAGAACTGTCCCCTGGGTTCCCTAGACCAGACTCCTGGCTCCACACAACTGTGCATGTCTTCTCTTCTTGAGGAGGAAGCCATCAATTCAATAGACTACGAGTTTAACTTCCAGCTGGAGATAAGGGCCCCTTATCTCCTTGCAGGTCAGATACATAATACAATATTATAGCATACGATAACATTATACAGCTAAAATTAGAAACAACAATTTATTGTGTTGTTAAGTATTACTGTTTAACTGTGACATTCATTCTCTTCCTGTCTATCCATTCTTTGGGTGTAAATAGGAACCCGTACACACTATATACTATTTGCTAAACACAGGTACTGTTAGAAATGTTAATTCACAGTTGCAGCTGCTTGTTTCGAGGCTTTAGAGGTGTCTGTGTGCAGGTGTGGAGAGCTCATCTCATGCCATCCGGGCTGACGCTGACCCTCTGGCCCGCTCGGCCACCAGTGTGGTCATCACCCTGGCAGACAAGTACACCTACGACTGCCCTGTGGAGATCCTCATCTATCCTAGCGGTGGGTAATCCCTTAGTGTTACAACCCTAACCCTGCCAGTCTCAGCATTGTATTGATTCCATTTACTTTGCATCCTGCCCTAAATCCAGGATGGCAGATCCAGAATGAGCCAGCGTTTTGCTGCTCCCTGCTGGATCTTGAGCTTGAGCTCATTTACGACCCTGTAATGTGCAGAGAGTTAATAAGATCAGTGCAGAGGTGAATCATCGCTCCCTCTGTGTGTGAATCTCTTCAGTAATGTATGACTTGTCTAGAGGCGTTGCTGTGTGGGTGGTTACCCAGCCTCCCCCTTCAGCCTCCCTCCATTTCTCATGGTTGTCTTCACCTCCATGGTCCAGTTGTCTCCCGAAGGCAGGATTCAGCCCCTGATTGGTTATCCAGTAGGCTATCAGATGGCTTTGTCAACTGACAGATCTGGGGGCGATGCTATGCAATTCAATTCAGCTCAGTGTGATGCTGTGGTTTCAATCTCATCAAGGCAACTCAGCTCTAGCAGACTGACGGAATATCTGGAGGCATGCTTTGCCCACTTGATTCTTGCTTTCCTTATTATTTGTTTCCAAATCAACTCAAAAAGAAAGTTTTTGTGATAAAAAATCGGATTTAGTAACATAAATAGAGGTTAGACACAGTTCTGTTCATAGAGACCTGGTTGTATTTAGTCAACAGTGCATGTGGTTCGAATTGAAATAGGCTAACTCTTTCTCCAGTACCTAACTCTATGTCAGTAAATTATGTCAGTAAAGCACATTTAGACTTTTCAGTTGACACCTCTCCTTCCTTTTAAGCTAGCAGGATTTTAAGCAGTGAATCCGTAACCGGAGTAAGTTCTGCTCCTGCCAATGTAGTCAAAGTGATGGAGGATGAGCCTTACGTCTCTGGTCTTCTGTCTGTCTGTCTGTCTGCGCGTCCCACAGAGCCTCATCTCCCTCACGTGCTGATTGAGGATGGAGACATGACCCAGGAGGAGTATGATGAACACCTCAGGGGACGGAATGACTACATCAGGGCCACCAAGAAGGACTCCAGCAACGACAAGAAGGTGAGGCCAATTTGTGTCTGCTCCTTTAACAACAGTGGCAAGGGGGAAACAGCTGCATTCTTTAGTGAGGAAAGAATCACTGAGCATGTATTCAATAATTCTAGGTGTGTGCAAATACCCATGTCTGGTGTAGGGTAACTCTTGGCACAAAGTATGAGTTTTTTTTTTATAGACACTGAAACTTAATTCTACTGCTATGATAACATTTTATAGACTTGATAAACATAATAATTTACTCTATTCTGTCAAAACAACATAACATTCAAACAGGGTTTCCTCGTTCCAATTTGTATTGGCTCAGTTAGGTTTAAACTATGAGACACCTGTTATTGCAGCATGTCAACAAACCTTTTCAAATGGTTGTTCTTGGAAAAATAATTAAGACTTTCAGTGGAGATTGTTCAGAATTGTTTGATGGAAGGCAATAATCAGATTCTTAAGTGACCAGTCGACCTCAACAGGAGGAAAAGACAGAAAACGAAAGCACTCAGCCCTAAAATGATAAAAAGGCGTCTCTATGGAAACCACTGAATGCACTCAATGCAAACCTTGCAGCATTCAGCTCAGAATCTGTACCTAAGCAAACACCATTGAAGTGCCCTTTCTCAGCTCCTTTTATTTTTTTTCATGTATTTCATGATGTATTAGCTAGACAAATATCTTCTCCAGTGTTGTGTTACACTATTGAACTGTAAAGCAATCTCTCATTCTAAGGTGTGTGTGTGTGTGGGGGGGGGGGGTGAGTTTGTGTTACACATGGCACTGTCCTGTTGTCATGGTCTTCTCATGTGTAGGTTGATATTATCCACAAACGTCTCCACAAGGACATCCTCCACAACCCTGTGGTCATGCTAAACTTCTGCCCTGACCTCAAGTCCATGACCTCTGACCTGAGGATGGTGCATGGAGAGTTCATCTTCCTGATCGACCGCAGTGGGAGTATGAGCGGGGTAAACATCACCCGTGTGAAGGTACTGTGGTAGAACACTTTCATGTAGCTGAAGGCATTACTTATATGCATAATTATGTGTCCATTTTCAGAAAATGTGGCCTGTACTGTCAAAGTACAGGCCACATTTTCTGAAAATAATTATTAAGCATTGTCCGTCAAGTTGTACACAAAATGTTTCAAATGGGATGCTAGACTCAAAGGGGAGCAAAGCTGTATATATAATTTGCATAAATTGTCGATTTTACAAGATCTATTTGACCGCCATACTTGTGAACCTGTAGGATTCTCTGCTTACATATTTGAGGTGGCTGCCATTTGAACGGACTGTTCCGTAAAGCTGGTCTGTGATGCACAGCTTACTGCTCAGCGGTGACTGAGCTCAGCGGTGACTCTGACAGACTCAGGCAGAAGACATGCCCTCTCTGTCTGGCCTGAAAGGTCCAGGTCAACCAGATCATAATGAAATGACTCCCAGTGTCTTTAATCTTTAAAATGCCCCCTGAAAATACCACACACCAACAGTGTAAAACACAGACGCTGACAATATTAATGTCACTACTTTAGTTGGTATTATCTCCTCACACATATTTTGTATAAACAAACGTTATTGATGAAATCTTATTGATCATTTTCATGTGCATTGGAATTTCAGCTATTTAAAAAATAAAAAATAAAGAAGTGTAAGGAGGTAATATCAAGAATATGTTGGGGATGGATTAAAAATGCACATTTAATCACGGGTTATTCAGCCTATTTCAAACTGAGTATGTTATTGCAAGATTATCTTCCTAGTGACTGTTGAAAGAGACTGACGACTGCAGACTGCAGCAAAACAACAGCTAATACTGAAAAGGCAAAAGGTGTTTTCTTAAAAGGTCATGATAAAGACTTGCAGGTAAACAAGTTTGCTGGTAGCTTCCTGTGGTTCACCAGCTCGCCCCCGTCTTGACCTAGTGATGACAGAGGTGTGTCCTTTCCCAGGATGCCATGGTGGTGATTCTGAAGAGCCTTGTGCCAGGCTGCCTCTTCAACATTATTGGCTTTGGCTCCACGTTCAAAAGCCTCTTCGCTACCAGCCAGATCTATGATGAGGTAGGAGGCAGACAGACAGACTTCTCTAAATGCATGACGTTAGTTGAAAAGCTGTTTGTATTTAGGTCATTTATTTTGAGCATCCAATTGACCTCAACATTGATTCTTCTCCTGCCTTCACCTCTCAGGAGAGCCTGGCCATGGCTTGTGAATACATCAAGAAGATCAGAGCAGACATGGGTGGCACAAACATCCTGGCCCCGTTGAACTGGATCCTGAGACAACCAATGCACAGGGGACATCCTCGCCTGCTATTCCTGCTTACAGATGGGGCTGTCAGCAACACAGGCAAGGTTATTGAATTGATGCGGAGCCATGCCCGATATGCCAGGTAAGCACAGTAGCAGCCTACATTTAATCTACGTGTGCGTGATGGGATTTGAAGTGGGTGGGTAGGCAGAGCCAAGACTAAGTAAAGTAAACATCTGTTGCCATGGTAATTTATAGTTTCATATGGGTCCTGCTGGATCAAACATTACAACATCATTTGTTGAAATGTTATGCCCCTTGGAGACTGGAATATAGACCCTTAATATGATTTGTGTCTGAGGTACTCAGTGATGTTTTTAGAGTCACAGTGGGATTGAGCGCAACAGCAACTGTGTAAGCACAACAATGCCAGCACAATGGAGCTGGAGCGCATTCTGTCTGATGGGACTCTATTTAAGCTTGTGTTTGTGTTTGTTATGCAAACAACAACGACATAAGTCATTCAAACATGTAATGAAATCTATGGGATTTGAGAAGGCTTAGGTGTGCAACCTTGTTATTATACATTAATCCTTTCAAAATTAGAAAGACGGAACAGGACAGTCCCTTTATTTATTAGTATTTTAAATAAAATGTGTAAGGTATATTGTACATTAGTAACCAATGCAAACGGTGCCTGTAGTCTAGCTTGTTCTCAAGGTTAACATGCACACTAAAGCCACTCTGCACCATAGCAATAGTAACATCAGCTAGTAATTGACAATAAATGCCAGTAACACAAAGACTCAAAACAGTATGAGGGAAATTATTTCATCTCAGTCGCTGCATGTGTAATCTAGGACCATGCTCCCTCTCCACAGTCTATCTAATAACTGATTTAGTTTTCAGTCTTAAACGGATGGATGGCCCCGGATGAAAACTGCATTAGGTTATAGCCTATGAGCCTTTAGCCCATCCACCCATCCATCCATCCATCCATCCTGAATGATCATGTTACACTTCCTGTCAGGAGACACAGAATTGAGAAATCTCTCTGAGTTCCCCCGTCGAACGTAGCCATGCCAAAGGTCGCCTTCTCCCTTTTAATCTCCTCTGTTTGCCCTTATCAAATATGCAGAGGGACTCGTATTGATGGATCAGATGGTGTGGAGATTTCCATTTCTTTTGTGAGAAGTGTAATTGACAGACCAAATGAGATGACTTATAAGGGCCATGATGGATTAGTATTCGACCTCCCTTGAGGAGCTCTGAGGGTTATAGTCTGAGCTCCAGGCACGTCTTAGTTATCTGAGCTCTAAGGGTTGAAAGATGATTTCCTGTTTGGCTTCCTCTGTGCTTTCTGCTGCTATGCACAACAAATTGCATTACTGATGAAAGTGATACCGTGTCAGTGCTGTGTGCAACAGACCATCTAAGGAGGAAGTACGTCTGGTAGATGAGAAGTCTCTCTTTCTCTCCTCTTATTAGGCTCAGATATCTATAGATCTGTCTATCCCCTTCCTGAGACACTGAGGCTGTGTTATGTGTTGAATGCCTTGGCAGGTGCTATACATTCGGCATCGGTCAGAGTGCCTGCAGGAGACTCGTGCTAGGACTAGCCACCGTTTCCAAAGGAACGGCAGAATTCTTGGCAGAGGGAGAGAGACTGCAGCCCAAGGTACTCATTTGCGTTGACATATTTATCGCCCTGTGTGACAACTAGTTATTCTGAATGTCATTGGAAGACCATTATGCAGATTATGCAAATTATCGAGAGCTTGCTACCTGTACAAATGAGCAATTTATGTTGGGAAGTAAAACACTCATTAAAAACAGTCTAGTAGGCAGTATGTCCACTTTATAAATCTTGGCAGCAAGATTAAACACCTTATTCTTCTTGGATGCCAGCTTGGTGAGGCTGAGCGTGTAGTGGTAAAACTCCCTGCTTGCCTGTCACATATGCCTCCCCTCAGCAGTGGAGAGGAGCTGGCTCAGAGCCTCCGGCTCCCACCTTCTCAGCTATTCTCCCTGTGTTTGTTTCCTTCTCTTTCATCACTCCGTTAATAGAAGACAAACATGATTAACAGTGGACTGCCCTTTCTCCTTCAGAAAGGATGAAGCCCTGGGTTAGACTGCCAGTCCAAATGATTTGACAGATTTAACATTGTGATGGAAATCCAGCTGTGAGAGTCAATGAATTATGTACAAGTTTTAGATATCTAGTTACAATCAAGCCTCACTATTGTACACGCCCAGTATGCACCTGAAACAGTCTTTGTCTCAACCGTTTCTGTCTTTCTTCTCCCAGATGATCAAGTCCCTGAAGAGGACCATGTCTCCTGTGTTCAGTGACATCACCATCGAGTGGCTTTTCCCAGAAACCAAAGAGGTGTTGCTCTCCCCAGTCAGCAGCAGCTTCCTGTTTCCTGGGGATCGCCTGATTGGCTATAGCGTGGTCTGTGACACCACTCGTTACCACTCCAATCCCAAGTCTGTAAGTACACCTGAAGTAGATGAGACCAGTTCCACACCTCATTGTCTGTCTGTCATATATCTAGTCTGACTCACAAATGAAATATATTCATTTCTGCTCCTCTTGAGGCTTCCTTTTCATAAAGGGCAGGGGATCTTTTTGTTTTGAAAAGCTATTAAAATGTCTTGAGGAAAATTTGTTTGGGAAGGCTTGAATTTGCCTACTGCCTGTCCAGTCTTGTGAAAATGGAATGCCTCTTAAAGTGTTTTCAGATGGTTTTTCAAATGCAATCTCAACAGGATAAGAGGAGGCGGTACAGTATGATGCGTTCCAATGAGTCAGCCAGCTCTGTGTTCTACCACTCTCAAGAGGAGGACCCCGGGAGGCCTGGGGCTGATGCTTTGGGGCCACAGAGAGACCCGCAATCAGGACCCCTGTATGACACCTACCAGGACTCTGTGTCTGAAAGCAGCCCAGTCACCACAGAACCAGACCCCCTTGGTAAGAACTGAGAACAAGCAGGAACAGCTTTGTTGACATTATCATCCCAGCAAACACATTGTCAGCTGTTTACAATGAACTAAGATCATGTTACTAATGTTAATGCAGTAATGAATAGAGTGTACTATATTTATGCACACTAGTAGGGATAGACATTAAAACATCACCTAGGAGACGGGCCTATAGCACCAACCAGATTATGGACTACAACCCGGGGAAGAAGGTCTACACCCCCAGTGACCCCAGCTCTGTGGTGGGGAAGAACCCTCTGAGGAGGGCTAAAATCCAAGAGCTGATTGGCCAGACCAGCCCAGACCATGGCGCCCAATGGAAGAACGACTATCAGGTGAATAGTTTTAGAACAGAATAAATAGTCTGGATTTTCTTACACAGTACTCAATACTACTCAATACTCATTATATCCAGTCCCCAAATGGCAGCCTAAAGGAGCATTTTTATGAAAACCAAGAAACGATTTGAGAACACAGACCAATCCTCAAGACTGCATGAAATATGGGATTTTATGGGAATATCGGTATATAAACGGGTTACTCAGGCTGATACCACATTTATGGATTCAGCTATGCACGCCCACATACACAATAAGCCCAAAAGTATTTTGGCTATGCAGGCAGGAGAATGTTGTCATTCCATCAAAAAACCATATCGGTGCTCAGATTGCAATGGCACAGGAGAAATAACAGGGTGAGGAAAAGCCATCTGACCCTCGTCTGGCTCGGAGAGTAATCAAGAATACAAAAGTGAGATGTGCTCTCAGCATTAATGAGGGCCATAATCATTTCATGAATGACAAAGGAGTTTGAATGTTACGCAGAGAGCATCAGTGTAATCAGGCAAGGCTCACCTGCCCTTGTAGGACTGATGATACACTCTCTGTTTGACATTGATCTGATTGTACTGTACCAGCCAAACCATCAGACTAATGGAGGGACTCAACACTGCGGCCTTGTTATGGGAGTAAAGCAGGTACAATACAATGTTATCAGTTATAGTCAATACAGATTGACTACTCTATGTATCCTGAATGCTATGTGAAACACTGTCTTAATGCACATTTATGACATGTGAATGATTCTTTCATATCAGTGGATATGATATCTGGATAGTGTTTCAGCTTGAGTGAGCTGTAACAAGGAATTGGGTCTATAATTACTGTGCATAACCTTAATGGCTTTGGTTTGCACTTGAGCGAGCAACTTGTCTCAATAATCCCACTTGCAATTAGTGACTATATTCACCGTGGGCAAGAGTAAGTAGATGACTGTATGTTTTGTCATACAATAACATTTCATATTTGACTATATTCATCCCGTTCCTTCTACGTATCGTTGTCCGATCCCTTGCAGCCACAGCTGGCGAGCCTGTGTGCCACAGCCTCCAGGGGGCGCTCTGCTAGCTGCCACAGGCCCTCCCCCCAGCAGGAAGGCCCCTCCCAAGAGGAAGACCCAGAGGTGTGCCAGCCCAGCAGCATGAGCAGCCAGCAGGCAGCAGGCCGGAGCCACCGTGGGGCCGGGGAGGACAGCTCCAGGTCCTCCACCGACAGCCCCTCTATCGGCAGCACAGGAGACGCAGGTGTGTGCGGAAACAAGACCAGGAGTTCTTCCCCAATGGGTAGCCCTCACTACTCAGTCACTGCTAGGACAAATAACTATTGAAAGGAAATTATACTTTTTAAAGCCCAGACACTTTTGTAAAGTGCACTTGTTAATCCGAAATAAGAACACGTATTCAAAGCATGACACGTTGTTAAATACGTTTAAACACCTTAATTACACGGTACTCACTCAGCTGAATAACACCCAGGCACAGTCTAACTATTGCCTCTGGCTGTGACACCAGAGGGCTACTCCCACCAGATGTGTGAGGTGGAAGCCCCCCAGGACCCCAGTGCCCCTGACCTCAACTACACCAGTCAGGGGAGTGGCGACTGCAAGGCCATTGTGTCTGGTCTGCTGGGTGGCAAACCGGTGAAGTGGGAAGTGGTGTTTGACATTGAGCCCTACCTGAAAGGCCGGGAGCGAGAGGAGAAGGTCCACGAGGAGCTGTGGAACGAAACCTTCCACCACCTGGCCGGATGCTCCATCATCCAGGACTTTGAGCGCATGGCAGACAGAGAGTGTGAGATAGAACACGGTAAGCCGCGGGCGCTCAGCTGCTGTGTGACCACTGTCCGACCCACGTGTGCTCTGAGCGTCTCTTGCCCTTTGTTCATGGAATTGTAGCGTTGTGCTCCTTGACTTTACGAAGTGTGTGTGATCTTGTTCTTATTACACAGGATCAAGCAGGAGGTACCAGCTGTATGCTATTCACACCAGCAAGGCCTGCAATATACTGAGCAAATATACTGCTTTCATTCCAATTGATCTGGACACCAATGAGTACTTGCAGACATCTATCGAATATGTAAACCCTGGTGAGCCATACTCATTATTTCCCATTGACAATGGGAAATAATGATTGATTCATATGTTATGTTGATTCATTTATCCCTTTGGGATAAATGAATCAACATAAATTGAATTCAATTGTATTGATTAGAATTTAAATGAATTTCCATGATTTGAATTGAAAGGAATTGAAAAAGGGTAGGTGATAAATAGGCGAGCACCACTGCTTGATACATGTGCCTTACGTGGATAGGTTCCCCATCTAACCCTCCTGGCTGTTTCAGGAGAGGGTCTCAAGAGAGGCTCTCACTCCAACTCCCGATCAGGCAGCAGGAAGAACCGGGGTTACTCCATTGGGCTGGGCCGCTCGCAGTCTGGCGCCATGTCAGAGGAGACAGATGAAGCGTTGCTACCCAACAGTGAGACCTCGCCCCCCTGCCCACCGACACAGCACCACGTCCTGGGTCTTCCTCCAGAACCACTTCATATTGACCGTCCTCTGGTGGTACTGTGTTTTCAGATGCTGAGGACGGTGTCTCTCCATGCAGCACCCCCTCATCTTCTGGCTGGGAGAGGTGCAGCTTCACCGAAGGTGGGTTTCAGACAGCACCTCATAATAACCCTGTGTTGTCCTGTCCTTCATTGGGTGTGCTCAAGCCTTCGGCGAGAGCACAACCTTTGTTCTCTCACATATATATTATTATTATTTTATTTTTTTTATTATTATTTTTTTGCCCCCCTAAAACTCAGTCAATATTTGGCCTACATAGACAACGTAGGTGTCAAAAGTTTTGTCTTGGTAGCGATTGAGTTGCTTGTATTGGAATTTACGTTCCGTTGCATGGTTTAGGCTGAAGTTAAGTTTTTGTGGCGAAAAGTCAAGCTAACGGTGGCTAATTTGCTAGCCACAGTCACTGACGTTACTAACGTCACTACGTCACTAACGTCACGAAAACACGCGTGACTACCTTTGGCAGAACATTCGTTTCGCATCTGTTAACTTGGGGGATAGCTAGGCTAACTATAGCTTTACTGCAAGGCAGCTGCAGAAACGCCACAAGCAAAGAGGCCAGGGTGATAACTATTTACTCATTTTACTTTGTGATATGACACACAATTGTGATGTGTAATGTACAGTATAAGCTGATATTATTAAGGAAGTACATCTACTTTCGGAAACAGTAGTCTACTATTTCACTGAAGTATTAGCATCATGACATTAGCCTGTGTTGCCCGGGCAACACATACTACAGTGGTCTATGATGTAGCGTTATCTGTTTTCAATCGTTAAAATAAACATTCCTCACATATACATTTTCGTTGTAGGATTTATTCTGACATTAGTAAACGATTTGTTGGTGAAATTACCATTACCTGTGGTTTCAAACCAGTGTAGCTCACTGCAACGCTGTAGCTTACGCGAGACACACTACAAAAACATCTACACTACACAGCTGTTTAGGAAGTCAAACGGCGACAGAACATGTTCGGCACTCCCCTTACTTAAATCAAAAGTCTATCTAACTACTAACCTGAACTTCATTGCCACAGCCTAAACGTTGTCAATCTGTTCATGAAAATAATTAATTTCACCTTAAACCGTACAACGGAACGTTAAATCCAATTCAACCAACGCAATCGCTACCAAGACGAACACAGCAGTAGTCAAAAAAAATAAAAATGCTTTTAAATCTATTTAATCTTTATAAATAATAAGTATGCATTTTCATATAAAATATACAGAAATCAGTTGTAAAAATGTCATTCAAAAACGGACCCCTGTGCAACCGACGCAAGCAAGCACACCCTACAATTTCCCCAGAAATTGTACCCTCTCTAGTTCTTCTAAGGTTGGGTGTCCTCTGGCTAGAAACCACAATTACATGAGCCAAGACATATTGAAAGTTGTACTCTGTTATCTGTGGGAAGATCAATACAACGTGTGGTCTGCAGTGATATTGTCTGATCAAACCCACGCATGCAGGACCACACACACACACACACACACACACACACGCACGCACGCACACACTGAAAACTGCCTTGCAGAGACACAGGGACAGCTGTTAGATTACATTTGTCCTTTGCAGTCACTAGGACTCAGTGGGAGTCTTTTATCTGTGTGCTGTGTGCTGGTGTCATGTTGAGGCAAGCTCAGTGGAAAGCTAACGCATCACACCTGTCTCCACCTGTCTCAGCCACTCAAAGGAGCCCATCGGTGACCTCCGACCAATCACAGAAGTCCGTGGAGAGTCTCTTTTCTGCCAGGTGGGTTGATGGAGTTGGGTCACAAGGGTGCCTAATGTGACAGCTGTAATACTGAAACTCTCTTGGCAGACTGTTGGCCACCAAGCAGATGACCCTGGACAGTAATACTTCACAGCTGTTGTGTTATTGTTGTCACTATAATCTCCACCACTCATAAAAACCGTCACTGTTTTTAATGACTACTTTAGCTGCCTCTCCTATATCCTCTCTCAATATGTTAAGATGAGGTCAGTGACTGTACATTTCTGTTTTTCATTCCATCTGATACATAAGATGTTCCGTACTGAGAGTAGCTGCAGGTTAGCAGCACAACTAGATTGCTTCCATTAGCTTCCATTTCTTCCCTTCACCTCTGGGTCCTCAGCTTGATCTTCTTGACCTGCTTTTGTCTGGCCTCGTTCACTCCTTCACTTCACGAGTATTGCTCACTGCTGGAGTAAAATAAATCTTTTCTACTCTTGTACAAAAGGAAGACCACAATGTGGACCCATCCACTTGAGGTCTCCCATTGCAATGTTACAGATGCCATTGAGGAAAAAACTGATAATATGGTTTCTTATTGTGTTTCTGAGTTTGTCAGTGAAGATGAACAAGAAATCATTTAAGTAGCTGAAGGTTGCTCTATCCAAGGATTGAGACAAGTGGTCTGACTGAATAGCTTCTACTTTTCTTTGACCGTAGAAAATAGCCATTATTTCATTCCATAAGGTCCATCTGTGTGTGTGTGTGTGTGAGACTATGTTTAACTCCCATCCCCGACTGTCAGATTGACTCTCAGCAGGACACGACTGCTTACCCGGGCAGCCAGGGGCTTCATGTGTCGAACACACAGCAAGACCAATGACTCAGTGGGAGAGAGTGACAACGAGAACAAAGACTACATTCCTCTGGTGGGTACCGCTTCTGAAGAGCTCCTTCAGTCTTACACAAGTCGTAAAGGCAGATAGAAGTGCTTTTCTCTCTCTCTCTCTCTCTCTCTCTCTCTCTCTCTCTCTCTCTCTCTCTCTCTCTCTCTCTCTCTCTCTCTCTCTCTCTCTCTCTCTCTCTCTCTCTCTCTCTCTCTCTCTCTCTCTCTCTCTCTCTCTCTCTCTCTGTCTCTCTCTGTCTCTCTGTCTCTCCAACTCTTTTTCTCTCTCTCTCTGTCATCTAGGTGTCCTTGCAGCTTGCATGTGGGGCATTTGCCCTTGACAGCGTCTTGTGTGAGACCATTACCGTGCCCATGGACAAGCTCAAGTGGACGTCCCCCTTCACCAGCCACAGAGTGAGCCTGGGCCACATGTCCCACTCTGGTAGCCGTCGTCCAGACGGTGTCGAGAACACTCGCAGGTCCACCTCTCCATGTGAGCCAGAGGCAGCCAGCCTCCCCCAGCAACACCAGCAGCTGGGGGACCTAGGGGCCAGCACCCCCAGTCCCTCTCACCTCCACCTGGCTGGCAGTCCCAGGAAGGAGGGGGTGCCCTTCTTTCTGGCCAGCCCCGCCACCTCCACTGAACCCCTCCTCTCCCCTCACTCCCTCACAGACAGCGGGCTAGGTTCTGAGTTGGAGAACCAGGAGACGTCCCCAGCAGTGCCTCCTGGTGGCACACAGAGGAGGCTGCTGGACCAGGAGAGCATGGTGTGGGCTACAGCTGTGGCCCTGGCCTGGCTGGAGCACAGCTCGGCAAGTTACTTCATAGAATGGGAGCTGATTGCAGCCAAGGCCAGCATGTGGCTCAGTGCCCAGAGCATCCCAGAGGGCCGGGACTTAGCCTCCGTCAAGGCTGCCGCCAACCAGCTCTTTATAATACTCAGACACTGGGACGAGAACCTGCAGCTCAACATGCTCTGCTACAACCCCAACAGTGTCTGACAGGGAGGAAGCTGTAAAGGACACTCATTATCAACTATACTATGCTACTACTGACTACTGTTACGTTGTTTGCCTTTTGGAGTTTTTGGAGTATGTTGTCGGTGCAGTTGTGAGAATTGCGTGACTAGGCTTTATTCTGTTGTGTGTGATAACTTGTATACATATCATAAGCTTCTCCGAGGCAAAAGTTATTTACAGAGACGGTGCCAGATAATTAGTTAAAGAGCAAGAGAAGATGAAATTCAGGACAGAGAAAATCAATTGTGTTAGAGACAGTGCAGTGCCCTGAAATGTTGATATTGACTGTAGTTATCTGAGAAAGAAAAAACATGTTTTCATCATATTGATGTCAGAGAGAATCTGTCAAAACTATTTAAAGACAGTTGTGTTCAGCTATCTGTATTGTATATATAGTGCTGCAGTCATCTCAATGATCATATAAAATGTAGAGAGTTTGACACGTTCATGTTTGATCAGGTGGTTCACTGAGAGACCACTCCTTGCATTTTGTACTCATCAGCCAAAAGTGCCTAACAATGGTTCAATTTCAACTCTAAGTTTGAGAATACTTACAGGTTGGATGTACTTACATGGATACATGACAATTCTGTTTCTTTCTTGTAATTTACATCTGTAAAAATATGTGATATTTGATCATGTTTTCATTGTAATGCCTATAATCATGCAGACCCTGTATTAAGTCCTGTCTGTGGCTTTCTTGACTTGATATATTGACTTGAATATTGCTAATTGAATGGAAGAGATGTGTATCCCTGTTATGTCCTTCCCTGTCATATCTATTTTGAGTGTGTTTCAGTATTCCTTACTTGCTTTGTACTTCTAAGTGTTGTTGTTTTACTCAGGTATTATTTTACCCGGGCTGGATTTCAGCCATCCACCTGCATGGAGTAGCATGTTTATGTTTAAAGTATTAAACCTGTGTTCCCGCATTTGGAACGTACTGTATTTTGCGGCAGTGGTCTGTCTAAAAAGAGATGTGTCATACTTGAGATGTCACCAACAAGCTTTTAGTGAATGTGGCAACTGGCTTTTATTGTGAGAAGGTGTGTTTCCACATTTTGAGGTAAATTGTATCTCTCAAGTTGCTGTGTACTTTGAAAAGGTTTTTTGACTGTTTGAGGGTTTGAAAGCCCCTTGTGTCGGTTTATATGTCAATGCTATGACCTGCATGTCATAAAAACAACTTTCCAGTACAGATTCCCAGTTTGTTTTGTGATAAAGCTCTTTATTGTTTTATTCATAATACTAAGAATGGATGATCCGTTCTAAAGCAATACTTTTTGCAACCAGTAGATGTTGCACCACACTTTGAAAGTCTTTCAATAAGGAGAGTACTAAACCATCAGTTCCAACAGGATAGAATATATCTCTGGCTGACAGACAACTACTAAGTCAATGTTTTTATGTGTGTGTGTTTAAAAATAGAAGCTGATTATGTGGATGGAGCATAAAGAGAATATTCTAAATATCTCACAGCATCATTACTTTACTGAATGAGTGTTGTTGTTGTGATGCTAGGATGACGTAATCTGGGGTAAGTCAGAGTCGACTCGTTCCGCACCTTTACAAGAGGCAGAGCAACGGGTCATTGAATTTCAAAACATAATTAGGATAACAAGGCTGTGGTAATGCATCCACCATGATGACCATGACTCATACTGCACCAGAGTAAAAAAGAGAGAGACAGAGACAGAGATGGAGATGTAAAAAAGAATCAAGATGATTGCTCATTAAAGGCGTGTCGAATGTGTCCGTCTTGACCCTTTCTTCAAAGACATAGTGCTTTGAAGTGCAGTCCTCAGACAGACAGCGCGAGGGGTTGAAGATGCCTCTCAAAGCTCCACAAACCCTCACATGCTGATGAGGCGTTGAGATGGGAATGGGGCTCCCTGAGCTCCTATCACAACCCTATGCTGTCAGTCACAGAGGATAGCCAATGACAATTGCTCACACGATTGTCATCAAATTACACACGCTCACAAATCATTCTGTCTCATAGACACAGGATGATACTTTGGATAACATGAATAAATTCACTACTTTTACCAAATATATGTGCACTTGAAATATTCATATTTGTTGCTAGGCTACTGCTTCCAGAGAACATGTGTTGGTGAAGAACACTGCAGTTGCCACATTTATATAAAGAATTATTGTGAATTTCTTTGAAATATATAACTAATTTAATGCTTGTTAAATGATGAACCTTAATAAAAATAAAGCCCATGACGCACACACTATAAGCTGCAGTAGGTTCACTGATTATAAACGTCTTTGCAATTAACAAAGTCTTCATGACAACGCAAGACGTCTGCCACTATAGCAAGAATCTATTCTCTAAAGCTCAATATTACATGAACTGTGTTCTACTCTACTGTTAAAAAGAAAAGTCTTAATATTATTTGTCTCAAATGTATGGTTGTTCCTGTACTGTAGGTTCATGTAGGGTTTTTTCTCCAATGCCACTTATAACTAATCTGATTCAAGCAGTGTTGGAGAGTGCTACCTCAGAGATGGAATACGTAACAACTGACATATTCCTGAACACAGGCTGGACCCTGGTGTGTGGTCACATGACAGTGTGTGGCATCTCTCCAACATCTGGTAATGACAGCCCACTGCTGGTTGCAGGTCCAGGCTGCTGGGTGCAGATACAGGCTGCTGGGTGCAGGTCCAGGCTGCTGGGTGCAGATACAGGCTGCTGGGTGCAGATACAGGCTGCTGGGTGCAGATACAGGCTGCTGGGTGCAGATACAGGCTGCTGGGTGCAGGTCCAGGCTGCTGGGTGCAGATACAGGCTGCTGGGTGCAGATACAGGCTGCTGGGTGCAGGTCCAGGCTGCTGGGTGCAGATACAGGCTGCTGGGTGCAGGTTCAGGCTGCTGGGTGCAGGTCCAGGCTGCTGGGTGCAGGTCCAGGCTGCTGGGTGCAGATACAGGCTGCTGGGTGCAGGTTCAGGCTGCTGGGTGCAGGTTCAGGCTGCTGGGTGCAGGTTCAGGCTGCTGGGTGCAGATACAGGCTGCTGGGTGCAGATACAGGCTGCTGGGTGCAGGTTCAGGCTGCTGGGTGCAGGTCCAGGCTGCTGGGTGCAGATACAGGCTGCTGGGTGCAGATACAGGCTGCTGGGTGCAGATACAGGCTGCTGGGTGCAGATACAGGCTGCTGGGTGCAGATACAGGCTGCTGGGTGCAGGTCCAGGCTGCTGGGTGCAGGTCCAGGCTGCTGGGTGCAGGTTCAGGCTGCTGGGTGCAGGTCCAGGCTGCTGGGTGCAGGTCCAGGCTGCTGGGTGCAGGTCCAGGCTGCTGGGTGCAGGTCCAGGCTGCTGGCGATGTCTTGGTAATTGGACTTCTCAGCTCCTTCTTATAGCTCCTTCTTATAGCCACTTTCCAATCCGAGTTAGAACTGAAAATCTCCTGGGCCAGGCTCAAATTGGTGTTGCCATGGTTGCAGTATTGAGATGACAGCACTGCGTAATTTGATTGTAATTAAAACAACACCCAACACCTTCTTCTTAATGTTGGACAACTGTGAATGCATGCAACATGTGTCTCTGATTCCCAATGCCCTACACACAGAACATACAGTCCGAACTACGGTTATAAGGTAATAATACTAAGATGAGGATAATCAGGTCAACAGATTTGAACTCAGGTATTTTTTGTACTTTCGTACCAGGTTATTTATTCATTTTAATTCATTGTACTAACAATAGGTTTCACATACGTAACTCGGATTTCAACCATTGCTTCACAGGCTAGAAATAAACATGTAATTCGACTTGATATATGTAGGTAGATGAAGATATTACCATTAGCATACTCTGTATATTACAGTCAATTCACTTGTATTTCCACATTTTGTCCATTCCAGTCTGATACATCTTTGTCAATAGCTCTGTCTCTCACAGCTAAGAAAATCTGTTAAAAGAAGGATAGAAGAGTGATGTTTTTGCCTATTCATAATTGTTAGCCAGCTATCAGTTTATGTCCCATATTAAATCCCTTCACCCACACAGTTTGAAAACAGATGCACTTATACACAGGAAGCTGTTGAATCCTCCGAAATAAGGGTAGTTTGGGTCTGATGGGGCTACAGACTTCAATGGAATGGACAAACCACAAGCAAACGTCTCTCTCTCTCTCGCTCTCTTATTGTGTTTCTCACTCACTCACTCACTCTCTCCCTCTCTCTCTCTCTCCCTCCCTCCCTCTCCCTCTCTCTCTCTCTCTCTCTCTTTCTCTCTCACTCTATCTCTCTCTAACACACACACCACAGCCTGACAGAGTTTTTACATGATGGCTTTGATGGTCTGATGTCACTCGTTCCAGGCCTAATGCTTCTCTTGGTCTGTCTGGGGAAGGACGGGGAGCAATCAAGCATTCATTTGTACCACAAAATTAGAGAATGCACTCACACAGAGGACAATGCTAACTCTCCGGTTGGAGAGCATGGTTGCCATGCAGGGCACTTCTTGATTTTAGCACTTATTTTCTTACCTCAGAAAAGCAGTTTTTGTGTCAGGAGGTCTGTATCTGCATCCAACCTCATTAGACAAAGTCCGAACAAATACTTACCATCACGTGTCACTGTGTTGTCTTCTCTGTCTCTTCTCTCTCATGTAATGTAACTCTGCAATTACTCATCATGGCTATCATGTAAATACAGGTTTTGACACCATTTGGGGGGAATTTTAATCATAGTTTGTACAGTTTCAAAGACATAGACAGAATCTGAATAAAGCTCATGTGGGGGTGTTGCAACCACACAGGGGAAATCAAGAACAAACGGAGCATTCAACAGTAGCTGCTCTGAGGTAATCATGACCGTCACTAATGCTTCCACCATGGCTGAGGTGCTGATGGGTAGGATTAGATGTCCCCTGCTGGTTGGGGACCGCCTGTGGTGCCATAGTAGGTCTACTGGCAGGTTAACAGTCACACTCACACAGGAAGCTCTAGATGTTTGGTTTGATTTCAGATTCTTTCAGGGGATTGAAGTTGAGGACTAAATAGTTTTGACTTTCACACGATGGGAAACCGTGGAGGACAGTCTCAGCTTGTCCCTCTTTGTGTCTTGGTGATTTTGTCACTTAGACACAGACACACAAACACAGACACGTAGACACAGACAAGCACACATACACACACACAAATAGATACATGCAAACACAAGCATGAGGTCCAAAAGGATTCCATGCCCAGGTCTCACCATGCAGATATAACAACACACCCTGTCTCAACTTTGCAGCAAACACACTGGGAGCAGGAGCAGGAGGCTCATGTGCAGTTGCCAAGGCAACCGCCCTGGCAGCCCATGTGTTATGCTTTTCCCAGCTTACGGTTGTCATACCAAGAGTGCCGCCATGTGTTATCACAGTTTCCTGGGGACATCACAGTGTGTCTGGAAATCAAAAACGAGGTGTTCCCATCACACGTTTCTCCTATGTGATAGCAACAGAAACGTCACACAAGCTGCTGTTGGTCAAACCATAGCACACAAACTGCCTTTCAACAGGCTTCTCTCAATAAGGTTACCTTTGCTCCAGAGCACCGTGTTATCAGGAGAGGATCTCCTGCGAGGGTGCTAATATTTTGAACATTCCACCATTTTGTGCATTTCACAATTAGCAGATGCCAGGTCACAGATGTCGTACTTTTTTTTAAGCACCCATAGAATCCCAAAAATCATGAGGGGGACCACGACGTCAAACAATCAACGTGAGCGTGTTTCATCTAAAACCGGAGAAACGACTCAGACAAATGACTGTGCAGCCCCTCTCTCTGCTTTTGAAGTCCAATTAGGAAGCTTGTAGTAAATGACTGGCTCCTCCATTATTCAACAGTCTCTTCTCATAGTGTGTGCCGTGTGCCTCCAGTATGAAGTAGGCTCTGCGTCTCTCTACTGACAAAGCTCGGAAAGACAAAAAGCTCAAGCTGTGTTCATTCATTCATTATACACTGCTGCTCTCCAAGAGTGGGTTTGGATGCTCCAGAGTTTAGAGAAGAACCATGGCTGTTTTGATTAGATGTGCATTGTCACTTTGTCCATTCAAGTGAAAAGAATGGGGAACGTGAGCCTGGACTCTTAGGTCTGCAGCCATACTGTATTTACATTTAATCGTTTTCTTCATTCACCTGCATATTAAGTATGAGATTAGGACATACGTTTAAAATTAAAACTATAAATTCAAAAGATTCTGATCAAGACTTCATTGATAACAAAATTGCACCGTATGCCCAAAGAAATATACAACACTACAATCATCCATACAATGAATGGAATAATATCATGAATCATCCATGCAGTCATGGATTAATTCAATAAAGATATCTCTTGGTGCAAAGCTTCCGTATAGCAGCCATTACTGCAGATTCTCATGTGGATAGCATAGCTGGCCGTTCCTCATTGAAGCATCATGGAGCAGAAGTCTGAGGCTCTGTCAAGATTGTACTGTAACTCCACATCCTCTTCATGTCGCTGTCCTTCAGTCCTTCTCCTGGAGGCTGATTGGCTTGGCTCGTAGGCCATTACTTTCTCTGTCAGCCAGGGCTGTGCCACCTCTGGTGCCTCTGAAAAGCACATGAATATTTAGATGACACTAGACGGACAGTACTCTGAAAAAGCTGAGGATCCAGCCATGCATTATGCATTTTTATTTTGTCATGTCCGAGGTGTGACATCACAAACAATTTCTATAGGCACAGCTGAAAATCTTTTTAAATACAGTACTGTCTTCAGAAAGAAACGAGGCTTCCTTTTAATAGACAGACAGGCTGCAGCACAACCACAAGGAAGGCTCCAGACAGACTCACTGAACTTTCCAGTTCTTCACCAATGGTTCCCATGGTAACAACTAAAGTTTCAGGCGAATCTTTTATTTCAGATGAGTCTTTAATCGTATGGAGGCAAGGAGATATTGCATTTCAACAAAAAGTTAATATTTATCATTTCAAAGTGATTATTGAATCAGAGGACATCTGGCACCAGATTGCATCAGAAGAATGTGGCAAATAATACATCATCTGGTACTGTATGTCATTAAATGCATTCATGAAAAAAATGTACAAAACAAAACAGAAAATCCATCATGGGCTACCATTCCGACAATGTTTATTGGCTGAAGAAACCTTTCACATGGTGTAATCACTCATTCATAGTATTCTATGTTTGATATCTGGGACTGAAAGTATGACATGACTGTGATTGTGAGAGATTTCCTACGACAATGAAAGCCAAGGAAAAGCTCTAGACAGGAGAGCAGAGACATCCAGATCTAACAGAGAGCTGGGGGAATGTGCCTGTTGGTTCAAGAAGCTGATAATGTGGCTTTTAAGGTCTTTGTAAGATTACTAGAGAGAAGAGGCCTGCCAGGCCACTAGGTCCCTTGTGACTGATTACCTTCTCATCAGTGCAGCAGAGTGGCAGGCTCCATGGGGCAGCTCCATGCTGAGCCCTCCTGGAGTGGACATCAGATTAGATGTGGACATCAAGGTCGTGTCAAGTGCGTCGTAGTTTCTGTTGGCATTTTTCAACATATTTAGCACAGACATTGTCTCCCTACTGCAGGCTACTCATTGGAAGCCCAAACAACAGTGAAATTAAACAACACATTTTATTAATTTTATTCTACAATACAGACATAGCCCTGTTTCGTAAATAATTGCAACAAATACAATACTCTTGAGGTCTGTCATCCTGTACAAAGTTGCAAACCACACATTGACTTGTGTACTGTACTGTATATTAGTTTTGTCACTGACACACTTCTGCCTGTTTCATGCAAAGGCAGATAAATATGAAACAGCCCTGTAGCAAACAGGACAACCAGGACTGTGCACCAGAAAACTGAGAGGAATATCCAGTTAATTAATAAAGGCAAGAAGCATTGTGAATCAGCCCACAGCAAACTTAAATTATCGTTATGATTACATTGACAGCACAGACAGAGTTGTGGTACATTGACACAAACATTTAAGTAAAGTGAAACTCAGTGCTGATTGCCTTTATTCATTATTGAACAGGGGCCTGATTGGAATCGTTAGAACTGGCATCTTCTGAAATATTTGGCACTGCAGTCATAAAATTCCTCTGAACAGTAATGTACTAGCAAGTGGTTTAACTATTACAATCACCACAAACAGGAAGAAGTAAATACACATTATTCCAGCTGCCTAATATATAAAAATAAGCTTTTTACTTCATGATGAGCAGGCAGTACTGTATAGCAACAACATAGGTACAAATAGCAACGGCAAAATGTTTAGCATTAAAAAAGGTAGTCCTTCATTTGTCATCCTATAAAAAACAAGTTGTTCTTTCAGTATCCAAAAGGTATTGAATATGTTAAGAACTCAAACACGGCATTTGGCCATTCATTGTGCACGTCATTGACATGTTTACAAGACACAGGACAGTAAGAAAGGGATCAGGCAATACACAAAGAGTGTTGGGATTTGTTTTCTGTCAAGTACATCTTACAACATTGCCTTTAAACTGAGTTGTATTCCCTTTAAATAATCAATAAGAAGTCATGAAATCCCATCTATTGCACATTCTTGAGAAGAAGAGCAGGATGAAGTCTTTAAAACTATTTTCTGTTTCAGAGTCAGCAGCAGTGAACAACTCGGGCCACTGATTACACAGTGAATACCACATATTCAGAAAAGTGCTTTTTTGTTGAGGGAGGGTGGTGCGGAGCGAGTGATCATTCAGCATCCTTCAAACTATTTCAGACATCATCTGGTGCCTTTTCCATTGCATTTTTGGGCACATTTTCTGTGCTATCATCTTCAATGACAACTGTAAAGGAAAAACAGGAGTAATAATAACAGTGATAAATGTCTACATACAGTCATCAAGAGTACATGTACAATACTGTGAAAAGTAAAGGACGTATTTCACATGATCTCATTCAATAATGAAGGTTTGGTTTATACATTTTCGATGCATGTTATTCTATGTATTTCTGAACACACGCCCACGCGCACACACGCACACGTGCACACATGTGCATACAGTATACTAACTGCTGTCTCTCACCTCGTTTGCTTCTCCCAATTTGCCCCAGTTTAGGGGGTCTTTTATTCTGAGCAGTGCCAAAGAAGTTATTGGTATCCTGCAGGCGACAGGTGATGGAGATTTGTCCCTCCTCCTCCTCCTTACCTTCATAGTGAGACATGTTTTCCTCTTTGTAAGGCATCACCTCTGACATGACGTCTTTCCCAAACGAATGATCAATGATCGATTAAGAAAAAAAGTGGACGTTAACGACGAAAAATAAACCATTTAAATGTTACCTACCGGTAACAGAGATACACGCCTATATTGTGTTCGCTTTGAGTACACTACTCCAAGTTGAACGCGCTCTTCACGTTTCAATGGATCGTGCTTTTGCAGACTTGTAATATGATGATGCCCGCCAAAAATATATAAAATAATAGGCTAAGTTAGACGGTAAGGTTGAACAAGAGAGATGCAAATACTGACGGAGAGCGATGCAAAACACGTTCCCCAGGAGCCCATGCCGCAACAAACGATACGTCACCGAGGTAGAATTTTCCTGGTGTCCACAGTCGCTCTGCCCAGACTCAGTCTGATTCCCTCACATCACTCAACTAATACAGCTAAACATGCATTTTGCATAACTGTGTATATTTTCTTTTTCTACAAGATGTAGACTATGCTGTTTTCATAAAAAACGTAAGATTACTTAAACATGTCACACACAATTATGTTTTCACCTGATCCCGCTCCTACATTATTGCTGCAATCTTGGTGTTCTGTTGTACACAGGCAGACATCCCCCTCTCCTGGCATCTGTGAGTTTCCTACATTCATGCCTGGGTGCGGTGAAGGTAGTGAATGTAAGAACTGTTTCCATCACAAAAGCAGCATTCTTTAATTGTATTCGATTTTTATTAAATGTTCCACAGACCAACCATCACTATACACTGATAACAAAATCTTCCATTAAATTACCAACACTTTCCAACCCTTATAAGTGCTGTAAAAAGCTTTTTTTCTGGCGAATTATTGGTTTATTTGCTTCATTTTCATGTTCATTTAATAAGACCTTGGTATGAAAAAGAATAATTCGGTGATGACCATTTTAGCTCTTTGTACAAAACAAAATACAGAAACCAACTTATTAAGGCGCTGAGCACAGTGCATTTTAAACGCATCGTAAATTCACTGATACCGATTGTCCGTTTAGCTGTTATAGAGAGGCACCACCCTGTCTATAGTCGCCCTGCAGATGGGACACTTCTTTGGGTCTGCCAGGGCCTGGTAGCACTGAAAACAGGCACACACATGTCCACATTCCAGGAACACACAGGAGCGCTCGCGGCTCAGGCACACGGCGCAGGCGCTGGAAGAGACTGTGTCCTCCTCCACATTCAGCTCCTGCATGCGAGCTCTCTGCTGCTCCTTGAACTCGTCCAGCACGCTCCTCTCCTTCCCCCTCCGCCTGCGCTGCACGTACTGCTTCCACAGCATCAGCAGCAGCGTGGTGCAGGCGGCCACCCCGAACACCACGGTGAGGAACCTCCACACCCTCACGCTGCTCTCCTGCTTCTTCAGCAGGCCTTCGTAGTCCAGCCGACTCAGGAAGTAGCGGAAGCCCTGCTTGGGGGGCTGGAGCTTCACCAGGTGGTTGTCCAGAACCAGCTCCCCCACCCCTGTCACGTTCTCCCCCAGGCGCAGCATCTCCTCCATCTCGTGGATGCCCTTGGGCCGCTCCCCGCTGATGAAGTGGCCGATGACGTTGGTGAAGGACTGCACGGTCGGGTGGAAGTTCTCGTAGGTGGTTTCCAGGTCCAACTCTGCTGAGTCGAGTGGACGCATGACACGCACTGTAGTGGTCACGGCCTCATTGGTGGATGCAAGGTCAAATGGCACGGTGTTGGTGCGCTGGTGGATCACCTTCTCTGTGTCATTCCTGTACCACACAAAGCACGAAAACACTCAGGATGCTGTCAATCCCAATTTGGTTGTGTTTTTTTTTTTTTATATTGTAGCGACCTAATTGTAATGCTTTTAGGTCACTCTGGGATAATGATCCACTTCACTGTCATCTTAACCTACCAGAGATGGGTGGTGCGATTCCATACCATTTTCTTCTCCTTCAGGGTCAATCTCTCTATAACACCTTTGCAATTGTCCACAAACTGGCTGTTTAATGTCTCTTTTACTGATTTCACCACACCTGGATTGAACAAGGCAACATGTAAAGTGATTACTTAATTTGAAATCAATTTGAGCTATAACCATTCTGATCATGCTCAGCAAATTTAAACACACCTTCAATCACAGCATATTGGACACACTTCCCCGGTGCTTCAGACAAGATGTTATTTAGATCTTGATCAATAGTCACCTTTTTGGCATCCTGTATTATAAGAATGATTAAAATATTGTTTTAATTTGAAAGTGCAAAAGCAAAGCATTTATGATTACAAGTTATGTTGGTGAGTTACCTTTAGCCTAGCAACTATTGTTGCCCTGCTCTTGTACACAGAGTAAAAGAAAGCCGTTAGGGCTGAGCTGGTGGCCAACAGCAGGACTTGCCCAGTGGAGGGATTCCCAACAGGATCCATCCTGTGATCTCCCGTTTGATCTGAAACATATCACACCTTCTGTCAGAGTGTTGTTTTGTCGGAAATTGAACAATGAGAAACAGAACAGGGTGAGAAAAGCGAGTTTGGTACTGTATGATGGCAATTGTCTAATCACAGACACATTCAAAAACAAAACCTTAATAAAAGTGGACTCTTTGGAGCCTGCAATTATGGGAGAAATACGTTGCTAAAGTGACCTTGACAAAGAAACCGAATATTTTAATTAAGCCAAACAGATCTGTTGAGTGTTTTCATAAAACTGTATCTAGGTATCAGGTGGTAAATTTGCCAGCAAGCCTATAGCTTTCATACAGTATATTGTGATACTGTTTTAATGTGTTTAACCTGACTTGCTAGCTTATATAACGAGCTTGCTAACTATCAGAAACCAATTTTGAAACTATTAGTTTCAAAATAGTTACATTATACCAGACCCAAACTCTTTTATGTGACATCGATGTACTAAATGTTTAAAGAAAGCTCAAAACAACTCACCCTCTTACACAGCACACAATATTTGCTAGCCGTCAATGTAATTTCCGGGGAGATGTGTTGAAATTTCAAAATAAAAGTTCAGGAAAGATATGCCATTTTGTTAGCCAGCAGGTGGCAGTATATAATCAGTTAAGGTTTTCTGACAAACTGAAAGGGTGGGGAAAAGCTGTAAGTGCTCTCCTTGTACCAGATCATCATTGTCTAATTCTCCATCTAACAAGAAATGAATTACACGAAATAGAAGTTTTTTGTAAAAAATGTAAAAGGTGCTATGTGGGTGCAAGAACATGCATGTCCTTCTGTGACATTCTATTTTGTGCGGGACTTCCTCAAGAACGTTGTGTACTTTTTCTAACAGATATGTGTTCTGTGGATAAAGGACAAATACATGAATTCATTCATTCTGATGATGATGAATACAAATCAGACATTTACTTTGTTCAGGCTTTGGCCAGAACCTACCTTGAAAACAAATGGAGCAAGAATAATCTCACACACATTTTTACATTTTAGTGTGTCGACAAGAGAATATTGTTTCTCTAATTTTCCTGTGTCATTGAAAGGAGAAAAAAAACACTGTGATTTATTAAAGAAGTACAAGTAGGATATTTAGTATAAGTCAGAGATAACCATTTCGAAACATGTATGAACATACAAAAAACATTACCCATTCTGATTCACTATCATAAATGTACACTCTCATCCAAACAACCATGATGCAATAGAGATGTGCCAATGTGCAATAGAATAGTGACGTACTGTGAATTATTTAGTGAAAATATAAAAGGTGTCAGTTGCTTTAAGTGAGGAGATGCATGAAGTGGAAAGCTTCAAAACCATTCAGCTGAGCCCTCTCAGTCTGAGGACCATAAATCTACTGAGTCACTCTCAGCCTCACACTCTGACAGCAGCCATTCTCTCACCACCATTCTTTAACCAATCATAACCAAAGAAGGATTAGCATTAGATCTCCACACTTTGTCAGCTCATTTCCACACTGCGCAGTCACAGCTAATTTAGCTATTCAGTTGCAATGTAGAGTTCTTCACCTCTTATTGGATAAGATGAGTTGGCAAGGCAAAAAAAACACTTGTCTCCAAAACTGAATTGTGGTCAAATGACTGATGTGATGCATTAGATTTATGGACACGAAGATGAAAGATGTGAAGAGCCTGTAAACAAAAGCTACCTCCATATAAATCTCTGGATTAAGGAGCTGGGCAGCTCTATGTTTCAGTAACAAGATAAGTAATGAGTGGCCTCATCTTCAAACTACCCTTCAAAAACTTTTCAAGATTTCCTTAATGGAAGGAAACTAAACCAGACAGAAAACAGAGGTTTTCCTGTCTGAATCAAAGTTTGATCATATCAACCTGACAGCTGAAACGATACACCTCAAAGCAAACTTCACAGATGAAAAAGTTCCTCTGTGGCCTTCTGACCCCTTCAGTCAAGAGGGAGCTTAGTCCATCTGAGAGGTTTGTTTCAACATTAGTCACCCTGCTGGGATAACAGAGATACAGTGTACCTTGTAGCTAGAGCCTCCTACTACCCCAGCTCTGTTGTTGTGAGGCCTGTAGATGCACAGGACAGACAGAAATAGCCCTGACAGATGGAGGGAGCTGCTTTGAGGGAGGCGTGCAGGAGGAGAACAGGGTCCCAGATGTGTCCGTCTCAAAGCGGTGGAGCAGATCTATGGCTGGGGGCGAGGCTCTGACTGATGCAGATGTACCCTAGTACCTAGCGCACCTCTTCAGAATCACTTGAACACACACTCTCACCACAACACATACTCTCAGTCGACATGCAAACCCACCATAGTGACCCTGTTGTTGGGAAAATAAGCATCAAACATAACATAACATCAAAGCATATGGTGAAAAGTGTTTCATTAAGTAAATCAAATTGGTTTGATTGCATTTAATAATTTGAGTACATCCAATGATTCCAACATGTCGAAGCACTGAATTTTTTTTCCCACTATAGGATAATCCAGATCAAGATCCATGTGAAACTTTGGATGTGAACCACTGAGTCACTCTCAAAGGGAAGAAATGTCATAACAGATTTTAATCATAAATGAAGATTTAACTTGTAAACAACCTCAAAGAGCACTTAAGAGAACGATTTATATTTGTTTTGCTCTTTGAACTCCACTTTTAGACGTAACCTGTTATTCATGCTGTTGCTTAAAATCATAATGATTAAATCCATCTATGTGCTTTGAGATATTTAAATCGGTCTGCATTCTGAACAAGAATGCCGCTAGCCAGGAGAATTGCCTTTGAGGATTACCAAACAAAGGCACACAGTATGAATAATAAAGATGTTTGGCGCAAGGTTTTGTTGCAGCGTTTTTTAATTCCTGTCCACAGAAACATCAAACTGTGGGACATATACAGTACGTTACATAACGCAGGATGCAAATGATGCTGAATAATTTCTAAAAGGGTATCATTTATCTCCTGATGTCAGATGAAAACTTTAAATTCAGCACACAGGACATCCCTTAAACAGTAGACTTTGGACCTTAAGTCAATAAAAGTCCTGGATCCATCTGGCCGTGCACTCAGTTGCTGCTCTTTCTCTATTGTTTCTTTTTGTTTTCTATAAATGCATGTTTTGACTCTTATCTGCATCGTACCCTTCCTATGCTCAATACTCCCAAAAGTCCCATGAATGAATCACTTCTACAGCTGAGTGTGCAGTGCTAGAGACATGCAGGATAACTTAACCTCCTGGTCCCCTGTTGGTATATCTATTTCCAGATCAAGGGAGAGGGACTGGGTTTGATTGTACTGTTGTTCCCTTGCTCATTACAGCAAGATGTGCCTGGATGTTGTGTTTTTGGTTGGGTCTGTAGGGAATATACAGTACAAATAAATGAGGTCTTATTGATTTCCAGATCAGCTTACTTTTTTGGCAGACAAAGGACATTCTAAAATAGATACTCTCAGGTTTGGACACTCCTAATTCCTTGTAATCCTTTAAATATTCATATTGTTGATTTGCAGAATAACACTCTATTCTGGGTCATCTGCTCTTGCCTGCCTGCCCTGGACTTGCCGGCTGTCTGCCTTTGTGTCGCTACTGCCTTCATGTACAACCATAACTCAGCCATCTACAAGACAGACCCTCTCTTACTGGGCCCTCTCATTGATTACAATCCACTGAATAAGTATGACGTGATGAAGAGAGAGAGACCATTTCAATTAGCCTGCCCTGCTAAAAAGAAATATGTACTGTACCCCTACACTGCTCTGGATAAGGACAGGACCAAAAGAAAAGTAATAAGAAAGAAGAATGAGGTTCATTTTTTTGGAGAGGTTACTCAGATAAGAGGAATTGGATAGCTGGGATTGCATTCTGCACCCTGGGTTGCACATGGGAGAGCTGATAACAAATGGGCATGGACAAGGAGTCCAGAAAGTCCTGAAGCTAGGACTGGCTCCTGGAGCTGAGTCCAAACAACCTCCACAGACTGGAAACAAAGCTAGCTCGAAGCTCACAGATCACAGCTCCCTGTTACAGTTGGGTTAATCACTGATGCAGTCCTAGGGTCTTCTCAATCAGCATTAGTTCCAGTGAAGGAATCTAATGAGCAAAGGACACACATACTTTAACTCATTACCCAGCATAATGATTGTTTCACCACACCACAGGGACAACACTTTTTCTCCTCACAAATTAAGTCTATTTATACGTTGATGTGGTTGTCAAGTGTGCACACACGAAAACTTTGATTGTGTATTTAATCTTCATCCAAAGCGTACCAGTCACATGCAATTCTGGTTGTTGTTTTTCTTGATACAAATATAACTCAAATTCCAATAATAATATTTACATTTACATCTCACCACCCTAGACAAATTACCAATAGGGCAGAAATGTCTCCACACACTGACACAAAAATATCTATTTTAAACATTGAGTCAAAGAGGGAACCTAACCCAGGGAACATTTGAAGTGGTATTGATTCATCAGGAAATGTAATGTGTTTTTGGAGTCGAAGTATGGCCAGACATTTTCTCATTCCATTCAACAGCCCTCCTATTCGATGATAACCTTGATGGCAGATAAGTCAATATGGGACACGAGCATCCATCTCTGTAAAGGCCAGGCCGTCATGGCTGACTTAAGCCCATGCATCCCGTGTTAATTTTCAGTGGTAGAAGAGGAGCTTCCTCAAGTCACCAGTGATTTATGTGAGCCCCTATCCATTTAGATAAGGTCCCTCCGTGTTGTAGTTCTGATGGATTCATTCATGTTCCAGCTGTACCGGCTGTCACTGGTTCCGACTGCAGCTCTCCTCCGGTACTTATGTCCTAGGATTTCAAAGGTGGAAGTCTCGTCCGCATTAGTGTCAGTCTTAATTATGCCAGCTCTGCCCTCCCTTTCAACCATTAGGGGATATATTGAATGCATCATTCTCAAATATATCCCCAAGTTTTTTTCAATTGTAAAAAGATACATTTCTATCAATACATTTTCAGTAGATACTAAAAGTTTGTTAAACTGTAAAATGACTTGGGTTTTTAAAAGAGCCAGTGATCATTTTCTTTACTTACATACTATGTGACTAAGACCTTATATGACGACACACCACTTCACACAAAAGTTCCTCTTCATCTCCAACATTTTCCTCATTCAGAGAACTGCACTCATTTCCGGCTCAAAGCACAGCATGAAAAAACAACTTTTGTTCAGTATTGCCCGTTGCCACGGTGACTTCCTCTTCATGTGAGTCATTCTCTCAGTGAAGGACTTCATCACCACATGACATATCCTGCCAGCTCCCTGGCATTATCACAGGCAGATATAAATGAGACCATGATTTAGTGCTGCAAGGATAGTGCACTGGAACAACTCTCCTTTGATGTAACCTCATTTTCTTGTTGGTTGCAGTAAAGCAAGATGAAACCATCTGTACACAAGTGTTCAAATCCACACACACCACAGTGGGATAAAGGTATCATCCATATAATATGTGAAACATACCAGGATAGACGTTTGTGTAGGAGTAATTTTATAGTTCCAACAGACCTAGGTATACAATCTAATTTCATATTTTCAAACTTTCTGTACTGGGAATTCATGAACATGATGCTACAGATACAGTAGATGTTAGGTAAAGAACATTCATAATTCAACAAACATCATCTCCAGGTATTCTTGCTGTGAGAGCACATATTTTACGAATAAGTATTTCTGTTACTGTAAATACAGTAACAGTTGTACTGTGATAATAGTACATGTATTTCAATGACATTGCTACTCCTCATACCAGATAAAGAAAACAAATTAGAACCCAGTTCCACCTCTTGACCTGTTCACCACAATTCACGAGAACATAAATCAGTCCCCTGGGCTAGGGTGATTTGAGGATGAAGCCCTTTTTGCTTCAGGGTTAAGAGCAGTAAAAATACAGAGAAATGACGGCACAAACCTGGCAACCAGATAAATAAAGCTTTGGAGTTGAGCCATTTGGAAAGAAAACAGTAGGAAGGGGGGTGTTTGAGCACGGGGCTGAGTCTCTTGTACTGATCAGCACTGCGTGATGCAGAAGGACCAGGAGGAGGAGGAGGAGGAGAGGAAGGAAGGAGGAGCGAGCGGTGGAACAGACCGGCTGAGGCTCACAGCTCTCAGTCTCTCCTCAGTGCTTGGCAGAGCCGCTGCTCTATATTTCTCTCTCTCTCTCTCTCTCTCTCTCCTTCTCACCGCTCTCTTTATCACTTTTGCTGACAAAACCCCTCGCACACAGGCAGGGGGGCTCGCTCCGTCACCTTCATCCCGCACCATGCTGCCCTGGAGAAGGAGTAAGTTTGTGCTGGTGGAGAACGAGGCCAAGACGAAGCCTAAGAGTCTTGGAGCCGGGCTTACCTATCACTCCATCCTCTCCTCCCTGCTGCGCTCCTGCCCAGACCTGCTCCCGGACTGCCCCTTCGACTGGCTCGGCAACGTCTTCCAGAACAAACGGCAGAAGGTTGAGCTAAACAAGGAGGACCCCACCTACAATGTACGTTACCTGGGAAGCATAGTGACCATCACGGCCAAGGGAGAGGGATGCACTCAGGAGGCGGTGGCCAAGATCTGGACCAGGAGCAACTACGGAGAGCAGAGCATCAAGATGAGACTGACTGTGGGAGCGCAGGGCATCAGGATGAGCGCTGACAAGTCTGGGAAGAAGAAGCCGACTCATCTGTACTCTCTGAACCGGATCACATACTGCACATCTGACCCCTACAGGCCCAAAATACTGGCCTGGATCTACCGGCACCAGGTGAAGAACAAGGCAGTGGTCTTGCGTTGCCACGCCGTCCTGGTCACCAAGTCAGAGAAGGCCCGGGCCATCTCAAACAGACTTTACCAGACCTCCACGTCGGCCTTCAGTGAGTTCAAACGTCTGAAACGTCAGAGCGACTTCCGACACTGCCAGCAGCAGCTGCTGGGAGACGAGGTGGTGCCACTCATGCCGCTGAGGAGACTGCTCAACGGACACTGCTACTACCGGCCGCCTGCCGACCACGCTGGCACTGCCCCCCGCCTCTACTCCATTACCGAGGAGGAGGAAGAGACTGAGGAGGAGCAGGAGCAGGAGAAGGAAGACGGAGGCCAGGAAAGGGAAGAGGGGGACATTCAGAGGAAGGAGAAAGGGGAAAAGAAGAAGGAGGAGGAGGGGAATCGTGAGACTTTCACTGACCCCATTCGATTCTGTCAAATGGACTTGGGGGACTTGGTTAATGGACTAAAGGAGTGCCAAATCAACATCATCAGCGATGGCAACAACAATACAATGACATTCATCAGTTCTCTAGTGTGACCTGAGAGAACAGGAGGATATCTTACTGTATTTCAAAACAAAAAACACTATCCTCTCCTCCCCTCACTGGTACCTTCACAGTCCCCCTCCCTCCAAGACTGGGGGGAAGACTTTGATTTGTCAGTTGATTGGGAGATTGTGTGGAGGATGAGTGTTTACAAAGAGGGATGTGTGTGGGACAGGGAAAGGTGTTCAAATAGCACAATGAAAAGGAAAAATCTTCTCAGAGCCTACTGAGAGATCTGGAACTGCGTGCATCGTGTCATGGTTGTGAAGGTGTCTTGCACCCCAAACCAACGTGTTGTACCCTCCTGGTGTTCCTTTTATTGTGAGTATATTAAATGATGTCTTAGTTAGAAGGGATGTCTGAGAGTTAGTATTTTCCAGCAAGGTTGTTTGTAAACAAATGTATAATTTTTAATATGACAATCCTGTAAAAGCCAGTACAACAGTACATTTTCAGAATTTTTCACAGTTGACCTTTTTGAATGCATTCAACCCTGTGGAGAAGTTTAATACAATTTTATTATTAACAGTGGCCGACTAATGAACTATACTATAATTTAGGAATAAAGCCATTGCCTGGAAATTTTTATTGCTACCCATTTGTTAAAGCCCTGCTTCATCATTTCTGCATGACAAGTCAGCGGTGACATTTAGCGTTGTGCTATTGTCTTTTTAAATGTGACACCTTTGATCTCTTGACTTTTACAGCTCCACACTGTGATACGTTTTTCTTACCACACACATACGGGAATGCTTATGGACTGACGTGCTTGCATTTTGTTGTATCTATTCTTTATACTATGGGCATTTGTTTTCAGGTTTGCTAAATATCTTTTTGTAGTTTCTGTTAAAGCTCAGTGTTTTTCACTGCCAGACTTCTTTTCCACAAATGAGGCAAAAATACCATGGGTTAGTCCCACACAGTTTGATGAAAAAACTAATATTTTGGCTACTGTTTTTGTTTGTTTCCTACTGCAAACTGTAATCTGTGAAGATACATTCTGATTATGGTTTATAATAAAGTATTTATTCACAAATGGTGTTGTAAAATACCCTCAAGTCTGAGTGGTTTTCATTATCTTACCAGACACTTGAGTGAATGACCAATTTAAGCTTGTGGTTTATCTTCCCCAATCTTCCCAATTTTTTTCTAAGACCTAGACCTAGCTGTTGTCAAGAGAACCAGGCATTAGTCCAAAAGGAAAACAGAAATGAACCTTCCATATGGAGACCTCTCGTATCACCCCTCAAGAACAGGAGTATTACCACAGTAGGACCAGTGTCACATTAAATGTAACTTAAACGGGGTGTTCACATTCAGTGAGATGTAGATCTGGGGAACAGATCTTGTCTGTACTGTTATTGGCTCCTCAGCCCTTTACTCTGAGTCAGGCAATTAATCAGCGGATTGAATTGTCCGGGAAATGAACATAAAATCCCTGCCTCTGCAAGAAGGCTGTCAGCTGGTTACAAAACCGACTGATCTGAAACGGTTACCAGCCATCCACCATTTTACTGCTATTCTGATATTAGACTAATCAAGTATTATAATTCAGACTGCGTTCCGGGTGTTATCCAAAAATGAATTCAAATTATGAGCTTGTATCTTATGAAATAATGTCACACTTTCCCATTCACAATATAATTTCCAATTTTACAACTGAATAATTCTGTCCATTTTTATTTCAATGCCGTTTAGTTCCAGTTATTTTTTCGTTCATTATATAACTAACCAGTCAATCAACAACAAAACACATTACATTACATTTTGGCAACAGTAACATTCTGTTACTGTTCATTTGTACATTGTGTAGACCAAATTACTGAGGACTAAATCATTTTGATGGATATGTCTCCAAGGATATTATCTGGATCCTTTGAAGTCAATATTTCTCTTTAACAAACAACCTTTGTAATGGTTCAGTTTTGTTGAGGAGAGATTTTAGAAAATATTTGAGATATTTTTCATACTTTGTCAGCCTTGTGTGATGGACATCACCTAATGCCCTTTCTCAATCAGCACATGACAGAGCTGTGCTGACACACACAAAATCGTAACTATATCCTGGAACTGTTCAAGGCACTAGTGCATGAGCGTGTCATGTCTAACAAAGCTCCACCATATGCTGACATGAGCCGTGAGTGGAGGAGCCACGCTGGGTTCGTGTAAACATGAGCATCTCCAGCCAAAGTGAGAAGAGCGACAGATGGCAGCGCCTAGGTGGATGCTTGGTTTAAACATGGACGTCTTCCAGATTACCAAGCCTCTGTCCTCGTTCCAGAAGCACTTTGGCTCAGCATCATCCTCTAGTGACTGTCTTAATGAACGACGGACCTCATCAAACACAACATAAACAGGGACCTGTCATGTGAGAGCACCTTCAGTGCCGTTCCCAGGCAGCAGAGCGCGAGGGTCTGAGGCTACACAGACAGAGAAAGCTGCTCTGTCTTCGTCTGTCACCTGCACAGCTGTTCACAATCATCCCCTCCTCGCTGTCTTCGGAGCGGGGGACATTTACAGAGCTTTGTGTCGGAACAAGGGTTTCCTCATCACCTGCTCCTGGAGGGAACAAAATGTCGGCTTCCTAAGCTACTTCATGTTTCCTTCTTCAGCAGAGCCTTTCGAGAATGTGTTAATCGGCTCCTCTAGATGCCAGAGAGAGGGAACAAGGTGTGCCGGGGGCAGGACATTTTGGATCAATGAGCCATCACTCAGTAGTGGTAGAGAGGGCGAGAGGAAGGAAAAGTGAGAGAGTAATGAGATGACTGCAGGTGAAGGGTTATGTGTGTGTGTGTATGTGTGTGTTATGGGGTAGGTGAGGGCGGTGGCACAAGCAAATCGAATCCCATTGGCAGAGGTTATACAAGTAGTAGCCTTTGTTATTAACAAAATCAAATACACCCCCCCCCAAAAAAAACAAAAAACAAACAAACAACCTTCTGCTCCCTTCTACCTCATGCATATCTTATAATGTTCCTAAAAAAGACTTGCACACCTAGCAAGTTGCAAATGAGATGCCCCATGTTTTGCTCTTCAGCAAGGCTGTCAAAACCCAAATGTGGCTGAAGAAGCAATCCTTAGAATCAGAGCGGTAGAATGAAACTGTCCAGTAAAGGGCATCCCTATGATGATTAGCATCATAAAACAGGGTTTTCTTCAAACAACCAACCCACGAGACTTTGGCTCACAAACACCGATGACTAAATCACACGTATTTAGTGTTGAATATTGTATGACCCTTCAGGAGGAATACATCCACCTAGGCTGTAACGAGCTGAGAACCCCATGTGCTATTCTGGCAAATATTCTCTGGAGACTTTCAGTGTAGCATGGTGCAGAATGAACAGTCTGCCTTGAACACTGAACAAGTTCTATACAACTAATTAATTCATGAGAACCATGGGTAAGTTACCATCGTGAAACTTTTATCGAGTTGCCTCATGATATATAGGAAGTACTAGATATAGTGTGAAAACAACTCCGGGGAAGAAAAATCATTGCCCGTGATAGATTTGAATGTGTTGGTACCTAACAGTGGTCGCAAAGTTCTTTTCTCAAGGGAGAGAATACTTCTAGTTACATCTCTCTTCTTACTCTCAAGAGGACTGGTGCAGTAACATTTATGAAAGCAAATACAGTTTTTGGTGGTTATTATTTTACCCACCAGATGTGTTACCCCCACAGTCCCCTCCCACTCTTCTACCAGGATTCCTACAAGTCCCCTGTCAACACAGTCCCCACACCGTAGACATGTTCCATCCAGTAAACTGATCTCAGGAAAGGCTACGCGGCTGGACACTCAGTAACATGTCCAGAGAAGGGACTAACTGCCAGAGTCACGGCCGCCTGTGCAGGTTGATCTCAGCCTGCTTCTGTGTGCTGATGGCCTCCTCCACAGCATGACCTCCCAGTGTCCTCAAGGGAGAGCCATTGCAGGACAGAAGAAGGTGACACCATCTCTGTCTATGCCGCTGGCAAAGGCGTCCGCTGATGTCACCAGAGCCATTAGAGGGACTAATTATGAAATCAATAGGGTGTAACGCCTGATTGTCTTTACAGAGTGTACTTTCTACAGAGTGTACTTTCTACACAGTGACGCAGGTGCTCCCTTCATCAGACGCTGTCCACAGAGTGAAGAAGAACCAGTATCGGTGGACTTCGGACAGAAAGAGTGGACCGTGTTTGTGAACGAAACCATGTTGTTACACCTGCCCATGTTGAAAAGAACATTGAGTTACCTGAAAACAATCTCCTTCAATTATGTTAGTGTCTGATGATAAAAAAACAACAAGAACATGAGAGAACCAGAACAGCGACTCTCCCCTTCTGAAAACCAGATGTCTGTCTGTTTTGTCTTTGCTGGCTGTAATAAAGATAATGCGTGATTCCACATTTTTTTGTGTGTTGCATTGATTTCCCTCAGACAGAATTCCTTGACCTGGGAAAGGCCATAAAAACGTTTTACTGAATATGGAAAGCAGAATATGGAAAGTGATTTGCAATAATTGCCCCCAAAGCATATGTGGTGATTCTTCCTCAGGATCTGAAGGCTTATTCTCTGACTCAGCATTTCCCAACTCTTAGTGCTCTCATTATTCAGCAATATTCAGCAAAATACAAAACAAAGCCAAAAGAAACCAGTTTAAAAGGTTTTGTGTAGAAAATGCCTTTAAAGTCTGAGAAAAAAGCCCTTCAATTCCAGATATCCATTTAGTTCTGGAGCTTCCCCTTGGACAGCAAAGAGGTAATCAGTCCTGCATTTGTTTGTTTCCCGGTCCCTGTTACCCAGGGAACAATAGGTTGAGGAACCAGAGAGCAATCACTTAGCACACACAAACACCCACATCCCATCACAGATGTAGAGAGAGAAAAAAATAGAGAGAGAGACGGGGAACAGGGAAAAGAAAAGTATGCAGCACTCTAATACAGGTATAATACTCAGGAAGAGAAATGTACGCTCTCATAGATTAAAATGTTGTTTTGAAGTGCCTGTCAGGGCAAGATCTCTTCCATGTGATGTGGTCTATGGAGCCATTGAAAGGTGGATAAGGGGGGCATTAGAGTAGGCAGACTGGCACACGAGGGGGCTGTTGAATGTCATGGGGCTCTGTGCGGAGCACTGCCATGTTCGCAGTGGTGCCTTTAGTGCGGAACAGAAACGCGAGGCAAGCTTTGGGAGTGCTTTTTGAGTGCCTCGGGGAGCTTTTAGAGAAAGAATGACAATGATTTTGGGTCATGTTTGTTCTCTGTTCGTGTTTTAAACAAAAGATAAGGAATTTTCATTCATTCATCTATACCTCTTGTAGTGAACATTGTAACTCCCCCTCAAGGAAGGTTTGCCGTGCCGATGGTAACCTAACCTGAGGTAATGTGTTCTGCTTGGTTTCCCTCACTCATTGGGAATTCACATGCACGTCATATCTCTCTCGCTCACCTGACAGCAACTGTACTCATTTGGGATCAGCGGGAGATCATTATCAAACCTGCCAATCTCTGGGGATGAAACTCCCTTGATGAAGATTAAAAGAATATCGCAGAGGTATACTAATAAAGGATGAGCTGGATAAAAGATGCAGGAGGATGCATCACTTCAAGGTTCATTTAAGGCCAGACATTCCATTCATGTGCACAACTTTGTAAACATTGTGGCCAGCAAAACTGCATTGTCATCAAACCACTTTAGGTCGCTCCTTTCTTCATCCATCCATTCGTTCCTTTATTAAATCATTCAGCTGCCTGTTCCTCCCCTCCTCCCTCTCTCTCTTCTGGCTGTCCTTGTGACTGCAGAGCAGCTGATACTGAAAGTCACCATGTTGCCACTGGGTAACACATCAGGAGATCCGGAGAGCTTGACAGAAAGTGGAGGGGAATACCGATGTGGTCCCCCAACACCTTTGTGCCTGCAGCACATCAAGCTACAGGACTGTTTGTAACAGGTACGGCCATAATGGCTTCTGACAGCGTGACGGCCACAGCCGTCACTGTGGACAGAGTTTTAAAGGGGCGAGAACTTTGGTTTAACTCTGCAGGCTTGATGAAACCGGTGCAGATATCAACCTACGTCAAACAGCAGCCGCAGTAGTCGGCTGACAACGTCTATCTGGACATAACTTCATTAGCTGAGACAACCCCAAGGCCATAAAGGTAAGTCAGAGTTACAGGGAGACATCATGCTGTTATGAGGCAATGATGCTGAGCTAGAGAGCCTTCTACCTCAGAAAGGTTTTCCCGCTCTTCCTGCTCAGGTGGGGTTATTGAGATAGAGGATGGACCTCCAGCCCTGTGAGAAGACTCTCAATAAGCCCTGTGCACGTCAATCTCTGCATCACATCAGTAAACTCTTAGGAGACTGTTAAGGGAGAAACTTTAATCTTTACAGACATGTGCCAGGATAGAAACAATTGATGTCAAAGCCGCAAGTAGATGATTAACGAGAGGAGAGTTTTCTTCAGGGGCTCGTAGAGCAGGGTGATGTGCTCTTTATTCAGTCGACCTCCTCCTCATCATGGCATGGCTACTTTTCAAAAAATTGGGCCATTTTGTCACGATGAATGAAGGCCAGACTTTTTTTATCACTGTCTTGACAGGTAAGACAAATGAGTTGGAGGGGAATTATGGACACACAGTTCTGTTGGATTTAAGTTTTAGTTCTCTTTAAAAAGAAGATAATAACCCAAGGAAGAGAGTGAGTCAAAGAATGAAAGGAAAAGAGAGAGGGTGAGGGAGTCCCCATCCGTAATGAAGGTCTTTTGTCTCTTGCCAGGTTATTAATGTATGTAACAGGGATATCTTTTTTAATGAACCCACCAGGTAAAACAAAGGTTAAATAAAGCGAGAGAGAGAGAGAGAGAGAGAGAGAGAGAGAGAGAGAGAGAGAGAGAGAGAGAGAGAGAGAGAGAGAGAGATGGAGGAAGAGGGGCTGGGATAGGGAGTTAGGCAGAGAATGCACATACATGCACACACGTTTATGACTCCTTTTCATGTGCAGAAAGACCCCCTGTGCTCCCTCAGATGTCCTCCTCTTCTGAGCCTGCAGGAGTTGCTTTCTTTGCCCCATGCTTTTCTTTGATCCCCCACTGTCAGGCTTCAGACATGAGCTGCTCTGGAGCTGGCCTACATTTGCCATCTCCACGGCTCTCTCACTAGACACTAAACAGCTTGACCAAAGGGATTTCAGACTGATTTACCACAGCTAATGATAGCAAAGAGAATGCTGGGTCATTTACATAATGTTACATTTCCAGTGTGTTCTTTTGTGCACTATTCTAGTGTGTTTTCAGTGAGAATGTGTGTTTTGTGTGTGTATGTACATTACTGCGTGTATTTCCATAGGTATGCATGTAATGTGTTCTAAAGGTGTACCATGGTACAACATACTACCTAAAGAATAATTATTTCTGCCACGCAATCTACATTTCATTATCTGGTTCCAAACAGGGATTGTAACCTTTCAAGCAACATTTCAGTCACTGCACCACACATCCTCAAGTTACTGAAAGCCTCGATACTCTTCATCACGATAATATCCTTGGGCTTTTAGTTATTCCAGTACATGCATCTATACCCTGTGTATCTCCACTAATGTCACAAAAAGTTCTTCACTTCCAGAGGGTACAGTTAAAGTGTAAAATGTCATTTCTGAACCTTGTGGAGAGCTTGCTGTTCAGTAGCTATGAGGCGTGTGAGAAGCAGAGTGCAGGAGAGAACAGCCTCGGAGATGGTTGCTATGAACGGAGCCAGGCCGAGCTATGCGGCGTGCCCTGGCAGGCCTCAGGGGCCCAGCAGGAAGAGACAGCTGCCAGGCCCTGTTCTGCCACCAGGGAACCAGGGTTCCTAAACACAGACACGCAGCTCAAGCCTGTGCTCAGTAGAAAACAATCACTGAGCAAGACGTAAATGAAGATTCACTCCAATGAAATGTGTGGTACTGTAGAAGGGAGCCCAAAGAGAACTCCTGTCTTCCTAACCAGGAAAGGTCTGGGTTTAAAATTGAAATCACTTATGGAAGTAGCACCACATGTGGCCCCAATATACTGCAGCAAGTGGAGCGGTCTCAGACTGCTGAAAGGTGAAACACTAACGTGTTTATGCTGATGCAGTATTAACTGGAGCTCAGCCTTCAGTGTTTCCTGCTGAAGTCACTGAAACCCCCCCAGAGTTTCCCTTAGGACTTCCACTAATAAGAGCTACAGTGTCCACAGAAACTCTCCAAAACCGGTAATTATCACTATCACCATCATGACTATCGTAAGACCAAACCAAGCAATGACGTCTTTGTCCCATCACGTTAGAGTGCTTTGTATTACTGTGTTCAAGACGTGTTTCAATGATGCGTAAGGAAAACAATCACTTCAAATCTTTGGGGAGGGAGAGCGTGGCAAGATGCACCACTAACAAGACATTAAACAGGAATAAATAACCCACTCTGTGTGACAAACTCCCACGCGTCTTTATTACTGCCCCTGGGTTTGAATAAATAAATAAATAGGAAAAAAAATAGCTAAATATCCCCTTATATAGACCATGTTGTTCCTTCAGCACATCTCTTGTCAGCCAGGTGATATATGCTGTGGAGACCACTCTTCTTTCAGGTGTCGGTTTGGGGCTTTCTAACTGTTGATGCCAACACGTTTTCAGTTAAATTTTGGTTTTCTAAGATGCAGATTTTAAGTAATTTCTATAAACAGTTGGCAGTAATATAAATTAAGTATATAGTGCTGTCATTGGTGTCGTCCAAGGGGCTCTCTGCACTCAAACCACATGCTTCCTCCAACAGACCATATGTTGTGTGACTGAATGACTCCTAAAGATAACCTGTTCTGTATTTGATGAGAGATTGGTCTCTAACCTCAAACAGAGGTCGGCCTCTTCCTCAGGGATGCCACAGCACATAGCAGTGCTTCCTCCTATCTGATGGGCTGTAAAATATGTAAATATAGGACTACAGGCAGCTGCAAATATCAAGCCATGAAACTGTCTCAGCTTGTTTTCAAAAGGAAAACAACTGTCAATTTCTTTCCTTTGAATCCCCAGTATTGGTCTGAAAGAAGAATAAACCTTTTTTAGTCTCATAATTGTGGTACAAACACACGCATGCCAGGGGTGTACATCAGAAAATCTTGTCTCAGCCTTTTCCCCCTCCTGCTGTCCTTCCACCCATGGCAGTGGGCAGCCACATCATGTTAGCACATGGAGAACTCCACACAGAAAGGCCCAGAAGACCTGGGCTCCAAACAGTGCCCCATGCGGAATCAAACCCAGGATGTTCTACCTGTGAGCCGGCAGGGCTAGGCACAATGCCACCATGGTGTGGTAATGCATAAACATGTACTTGTTATGAAAATTATGCAGTAAACGTCTCTTCATAAACTATTCAAGATGTAAGATTTAGTATTTATGTTTAGGGTTTTTGCATTCTATGCACTGATGCATATGATTTTGACAGATGATATTATTTATTTCCTGATCAAATACTTGCTCAGCTCGTTTCCATGTTATGTATTATGACAGTTTAATTTACCTCTGCACAATCTGGGGTATTGAGTGGGCTACCACAAATATAGGCCTTTATTGTACAGACATGATGAACATTAAATGGGAGCTAAACATACTATCCTGTCTCATTCAAACATCTATTTTCTTTATTAGATACTCATTCCACTGTTGCTGAAGTATCCTTAAAACCATTGTGCGTAGGCTTGGCGTATAAGGTTAGATAATATTTTGTTCAATGCTGTTCTGCTGTTACATCTAACCACTCCAAACAAATTGAAATCAGAGGATTTACAACCTCCCTGATTGCAACAGCCCTGGTGTAATAAGAACCTTTTAAAATGAGATTGGCTGGTGAAGGGGCCTCACTGCAAGGCTTTAACCTCTGCTGTACCACCACTCAGCTTTAATAGCACTGCAGACGTCCTCGGCAGAAGTAAACACCAGCGTCCTGGCTCATATTCCCTCTGCTCGGCTGCTCTAAACCCACCTGTCTGTCAAGTGCAGCATGGGCCCCTGCAGAGGCAGAAGCAGACCTGCGTCAGCTCAGTTGCATTAAATCCGGGCCCAGCAGCAGTGGTGCATATCAGGGCCACACAGTGGTTATGGCTGGGCTAATCCTGGAGCTCTAAACAATGCGCCTGTCAGGGCAGGGCCAGGCTGCCAGGCCCTCAGAGCTAAGCCATCTCTTCGTTTCTCTGTCTGTCTCTCTCTCTTTCTCTCTCTGTCTCTTTTTCTCTCTCTCTTTTCTCTCTCTCTTCTCTGTCTCTCACATCAGCCATTGATCCCCACTCTACTTGATCCCAGCCCAGCTTTCTGCACAGCTTTGGTCAGCCATAAACTAACCTGACTCTGGCAGAACTGGCTCTGCACAGCAGTGCATAAAGTTGAAATGACACTAATTGCATCTGGCCTTTGTTCTCAATCAGATAGCCTTCAATCGAATGTATGATTCACACACATGGTGTCACGGCCCCATCCGTCCCCCCTTGTTTGGGTTTGCCCTGCCCTGGTGTTATCCCTGTGTCCCTGTGTCATTGTCTTCACCTGTCTTGTTGATCGCTGTGGTGTTCTGTTCTCGTTAGTGTTATCATGTCCACCTGTGTCTTGTTTGGTTCTGTGTACTTCGGTTTCTGTTTTGAGTCCAGTCTTTGCCTCTGTTACTTTGAGGATCCTGCCTGTCTCCCCGTTCACAAATAAAACCCTGATTTGGAACTCTGCTTGCCAGTCTCTCCTGTGTTTGGTTCCTACCCCACCACTCAACCATAACACATGGTTGGTAAATACTTATTGATAACTATTGGATTGTTGAACTTTATTTTTGATGCAAGGAGAAAACTGAGAGGCGGAAACTGCAGTACTTAACTGATCTAATAAGAATCATACAGCATAGCAGAAATCTGATATTCGTGATCATTACTGCTGCTACAGGTCCCCCTATACAGTAGCATGGATTATGTCAGGGAAGAGAACATTTGTTTCCACATATGCAATTTTACAGGTTTCCATCCTTGGTGGCAACAGTTAGACATCTGTCAGTGACACCCATAAATAGTCACTGTATTATTCAAAAGACGTGGCTTGGCTGTGGATTGCATGAAATGTCTGTACCTTGCCAAAAATATAACTAGGTTAGTCAGGGTCATGTTGGGAATAAGGTCACAAGCTGTCATGGATGCACACCACCTTGTATACATCTAATTGTCATATTCTCTTTATTAATTACATGTGTTGCTGCTTTCACATACAACAAACAAACAGAAAAAGAACTATCTGACCAGTCAAAGGATATGGGCCAGCGTTCTAGTTCTAGATTCCTCAGAGAGAGGTTCTACTGGCAGTGCTACAGTATACCTGCCCAGATCAGGACCATTTCCGTACAACAATTTGTTCTTTTGTTTGTCCTTTGAACATGTCTGCTACAGCTTGAATACTCTGTTCCTCACGTCTTTTCTGTCTATTCTTATACCAGAACACCTCTAGCGTACTAGCATTTCATTTGGTCCATAAATGGTGGAACACAACAGGGTTTAACCAGGCAACATTCAAGGCCCCCCCCCAAAAAAAGCCTAAAGCAAGTACTTTTGCTCTTGTCTAAATCTCAAATGAGGGTTACATTTAACTTTCTCCCTGATAATAAAAGTTTGTGTGTGCTGGGGGCACCAAACCTCATGAGGAACCTAAGAGATGGAGAGAGCTGTTCAAAGAACAATTCCTGTTTGCTGTCAACATGAAGTGAAAGGAGAAAACCCTTAAAATACTGTTATGCCTCTCATACAAAGAATGTTCCAAAGAGAACAGACATCATTATGACATAAGGGAAGAGCAAACGACCTCAGAAGTGAATGTACTGCCTGTCTCAGTCTCCTGGGTTGTTTTACTCTGGTTCTGTACTTTATGATACTGATGTGGACACATTACCATGCAGGCTCAATGCACATTTGCAGCGTGTCCAAAACTGTCCTTTTGACAGGGTTATGAATGTTAAATATGTTTTAATGTCTGTGTCAACAGCCCCAAGGTTCAATGTTGTCAATCTGTGAGACAAATTTACAGAGCTGACTGTGTTTGACAAGCACAAGGACACATCATCACACATTTGCTAGACAATGTCAAAGTATTGTCTGCACACACGATGATAATCCCAGTATCCATGCAAATATTTCATCATTAGAGGTCATGTTTCTCCCCAGTCTCGCTGGGGCTTCCAAGTAATGATCATCCCTAATGAAAAAATATAATGAGCTGAATTAACTCATGCACACTCCCGGTAGAGATGCACAGCATACGATTAAATCAGAGACGTGAATACTTAAGTAACAAATATCAAGCAGACACCCCTCTGGAATCTGGTTCAAATGCAAAAAGAACGTAATGTTTAGCACCTTGATATTCTCTGGGCTTTGATTGGATTGGGTGTAATATATCTCAATTACTGGGTTGGAAATAGGTCACAGTATCACCTGATTTAAATATGCTGTCTGAACATTATACTCTGTCTGGGAGAGAAGATGAGAGACAGGCAGGTTTAACAGTCAGTTTCAGAATTGGAAGAGGGGACAGGTGAATAGCTATTCTATCAGTCTCTCTCAGAATTAAGCAACATTAAAAGATGGCTCCCAAAGCAGAATTACGAATTCATGAGCCATGGCTTGTTTTCACAAAGCAGAATAAACAGCTTAGAGAGATAGAGCGAGGGAACTCTTCTTGACTGAGCCTCATCCTCATCTGTGACTAAACTAATGTCATTTACACAGCCAATAAAGGCGTTCATAACAAGAGCACAGCTGGAAGCACAGCACAACCCTTTAATTGCATGAAATATTCAAATTAAGCAGCAACAGCAACAACAGCGACAGTCTTCACCCAAAGTAACCTAGATTATTCCTAATGTTTTTGCCAGCTAGCAGTTTCCTCTCCCATTGGATAAACCATGCTGACAAATCACCTCATTGGTGAGATTTGTGATCAACCTTGTTATGGGTTTTAGAGACCATGACACTTGAGCTGATATATTGTACTGCTTCACAACACTGCTGTCGTTTGCAGTGTGCCTGAAATCTGTTTTGAATAAGTCATTACATATGGTCCATACTCATTTTCAGAACATCAGCAGTACATCTTTCTTTTCTAGGTCTCTTTGTCTTGGAGTTTTACACAGCACACTTGAGTTTCCCCTCAGATGTAAAATAAATGAGAAATGTACCATTTCAATTTGGCAGCTAGTAATTTAAATACAGAGTGATCGGGTGTGTACAGTCTTCCTTAACTTAATTGGGGATTTAAAAAAGCTTTCTACAGTATCTGGAGAAGACTCTTCTTACTCACTATTACTGTAGCTGATGAAAATAACCAGACATCCTGAAATAAATTTATCTCACAGATTAAGTGTTGAAGACAGTTTATAGTAGGAATTAGTTCATACTGAGGCTTGCCGGACTTTAGTATGCCCTCCTTTTCTTTGCTGTTACTGTGATATTACTTTCCTATATTCAAATAATTCAAAACTGTTTAATAGCTGATACTGCATACACAGTATTATCTACATAAAAGTTCACTTTGGAACGTTTTGGTAAAAATTCTCTATTGTACCTGATGGAAAGGATGAATCAGACTACCAATCACAACTGAAATCTAAACTTTTAGAAAAACTTCACATAATGTGACATTAACTACCATTGTAACAATATTGCAACAATAGTGACAACATTGTAGTTACATAGGATCTACTATGTAGTTATACTTACACTATGGTTTGGCAGTGCAAGTTACTACACAAGTGAAACTTGATATGGGGCAGGTTGGGCTTTTCAGTAGTAAGGGGATGTTAACATTGACCTTGTTTTGGTAACACAACCTTCACCTGCCCCTTTACAACATCCACTTATCCCTCACACCCCTCCCCATGCCGTGCCTTCGCGAAAGTTGCTTCTGCACAAATTAACCATCACTTAAATATAGAGGACAGTTCCCAGACTTCTAAAACACAAAAGGCCTTTTGTGTCAGGCCGTGTTGAGCTTAAATGTGATGTCCCATGGGGCTAGATCAATATGTCACATTTCATCCACTGCATGTTATCTTGCAAGGAAATATCTCCAAGCCACATTTTCACAAAGCCAAGAAAGATTTTTCTACCTCTTTTATTCCATTGTGTAGATGGATCTCCCCTCTCTCACACACACATATCTCTTTCTCTCACTCTCTCTTTTCCCTCCCTCTTTCCCTCTCTCTTTCTCTCAACCCTCTCTGCTTTCTTTTTACTGTTCTCTTCGATATGACCTTTTATTTCAGACACACCCACAAAAACTGCCCTCCAAAAGATAAAGCAACAATGTTCCTCTGGCCATGTTCCCATTTTCCATTATAATTATGCTTTATCATGTGGATGAGAAAGACCATACATCATCACAACAAGAAGAAGTCCATTTCAAAGGCACCAGAAAACTCTATCAGAATGTATTCCTGTCTCGCTACTATAATTGTATTTTATATATTATTCATAAGGTTATAAATTAAGAAATGGCTGTTTGCCTGGGTACGTTCACAACAAGAAATGGCTGTTTGCCTGGGTACGTTCACAACAAGAAAAAAAAACGTTTTTTTCATTAAACATTTTTGGTAAACAAATGAGCTATAACAATTTTTTTTACAGTGGAAGCTAACCTCTGCTGACTTTGTAGTCTAGAATGTTGATCAAATATCTTGGGTAAGTCATTTGGAGGTAAATGGAATCTTCACTGGAAATCTTTGGCAGACGTTTGTGGGAATATTTTTGTACAATAGGTCCATTTAGGTAATTTAAACTGAACAACAAATGTATGTTAAACACAAATGAATGTTTTGGGGCAAGAAGTGTTGGAGCAGTGTACATAGGTCTGTGTGTGCAATTGTGTGTATGCGTGTGTGTCCGGGTGTGTGTGTCTGAGTGTGTGCATGTCTGAGTGCATGTGGGAGGTGAAATTGCAAACCATTTCTCTTTCAGACATCCTACAGTAATGTCTCACTTGGGCTCCTCCATTCAGATTGCTCATTTTCCAGCTGCTGCTTTTTAATGGGAGGCTGTCCTGTGAGATTGGACAATTGGTGAAATCCCAAAGAGAACCATTAAAAGACAGGATCAGTGCTCTTTTCAGCGAGATGACAAGCAAACGGGAACATGGTATCACTGCCAGTGTTGTCACAAAAGACATATTACCGTAAATGAAATTGGATCCGTCAAACAAGTATTCATTAGTTTATCTACTGTCAACATGTAGCACCCCTCCTTCTTTGTCCTGAAAATTACACTCCTTATAGATGGCATCAGAGAACAATTACCTTACTGTACTATGTAGACAATACGTGAAATAACATTCAAATAAACTGTACAATCAGAACTTGATATCCAGCAAAACATTGAAGGTCAATGGTGTAGATTTATGTGGAGTATGAGTGATCACAACAGACTCCTCTAATCTGTGACCTTTTGCTTTCATTCACAATACTTGATGTGGAGAAGTCTGTTAACGGTGGCATCTCAATAATGTACATTTTGATGGGCAATGATCCATTGATTTACCTTCTGTTTAAAGGAACAACAGGTTCATCTGCAAAATGCACTTCTGAACATGGCAGGGTTGGACAGACACACAGGTGTTGTGCTAAGGGAAGCTTTCAGGACATTGTATTTTGTTAACCTTGAAAACCAATGAGCCAATGAGTGTTTTTATGTTTTATGACTGTTTCTAACCATTCCACAGTCACCGCATCTTCTCATCTTATAACTGGTTTAAGCAGGTTAGTGGATTGTGAAAGAGAATGTCTTGGCATTAAAAGTGTTCCCACCAGGGGCTCTGCGCTGAACCATCAGAGTTCCTCCGAGTTCATATTTGTCAGCACACTGCATGCCATTTAAAAAGCCTTGCCATGGTCTACCGACAGTTTCTCAATTTAAAAAATAAGAGATCGAGAGAAAGTATGGCTGGGTTTCCTAGGGGCCTAGATCAATCAACCTGCCATTAGTCACACTGGGTGATTCACTGGTTTGCTGACCACTTGTTGTTTCTCAGAACAGCCATATATTCCTTTGGTGTGTGTAGCCCGTGCTGTCTGTTTCAAGGCTGTTCTAGATGTAATTCAGGTGAACTGAACCTTGGAGGGAGCATTGTTTATTCCTGACCGCAGAGCAATGAGCTTATGTTAGATCTTTCAGCATGGGCCTGGGTTGTCACAAGGTGTGTGCAGACCCAGCACCAGCTCTGTAATAGTAAGAGGGAGGTCAATGTAGGGTTACATCCATTTCTATGTACCATGCAGACTCATAACTCTTGGATTTCTGAACAGAATTAAGTGACTCACACCCCCGTGGTGTGTATTATAACGTATATATCAGGTCAATAAATCATAAGAGCCTCTGTAAAGGCAGTCAGGAACGACCCTGTGACTAGTGTGAGCTGACAGAGGGGCAGATTTAAGAGAAGTGCTGGTGGACCTGATGAGGACGGGCATTAATCCTAATTAGTGTCCAGTACTAATGATGTCATTATGCCTGTGGTGCAGGAGACCTCTGGGCCATGGGGCTGCCGCTGTTGCTACACTTGTTGTTTTCCACATCCTTCTCCTGACCCTTTTAACTGAAGCGTCGTCTCTGACTGACAATATCTCAATATCACACATAACATAAATTGGCAGGGCTTGAGTTGTTCAATATATATTAAGGATTCTGTGCTTGGGGTTGGTTCCATGCCAATAGTCCTAACCCTCTCTCTACTTTCACTGATTATCTTCATAAAATCCCCCCCCCCCCCCTCCCCCCTCTCGAGACCTCTCTCACAAAAACCCCCATCAGTGCTGCTTCAATGATGAAACACATATTATTTCCAGTCAAAATTGTTTCTTGAGTGGATTGAGTGAATCTGCATAGCATCATTCTGTTTGTGGTTGACAGTTGGGATGATGGATGAATATTAATCTATGAAGCCCCGAAGCAATAATGAATAAAATATGTTTGGCAATGGATGTGTCCATACTGCCCACTGGGAGACGATGAAAGTCATGTGAGGGAATAGTTGGCAAACAAGACTTAACGTGAGGTGGAGAAGTGTTCCACTAAATGTAAAAAGGCTGGGAAACATTAGGATGAATAATTTATCCTTGAATCTCATTGTCTTTATTTAACCTTGTGAAAATACTCAGATACCCCTGAGATTCTGAACTGAACAACAGGTTTAAACATTTTAAATTGATATGATTTACTATCAATCTCAAGTCTATCTTGTCAGGGCATCGCTTCCATTGCCAATGTAATCTGCTGGGGGATATAAAATACTGTTGCTACACCAGCTACAACCTGACTGCAAGTAGTGATCAGAGCTCAGGAGTGTTCAAGGGTCTGTTGATCATAGATCAGAACCCGTCGAGCACCTTGTTCAACAGTAGCCCCTCTCAGTCTGAGTGCTCTGTGCTCACATCCCCTGGGGGGGTCACGTGACGTCTCAACACACAGCCAGCTCTCTTCCTGCTACAGCTCTTTTTCAAAGTCCATCAAACAAACGGTGTGCCTCGCCCAGAGGCCATCAGGCCTCAGAGCTCCCGTCTGTTTGGAATTGGATGGGAGGTAATCTAGAGCTGCTCTGATCCGACTTCTGCCCTCCGATATCCCATCAGGTATTTTTTTCCCTCCATATTGATCACGGCCCTTCCCTCGTCTATCGGTAATCACTGTCTGGCAATAAGGGGGAGTGACAACACTGTGCTGGCTGTACACTGCATACCAATGAGATGCAATCTGTCAGCCATCTCCAGCTGGAAGTGCTCTCTCCCTGCTGCCGAGGGCCGAAGGGAAATAACTCTGCCCTGTCCAATCACCAGCAACACTGGGACAGTCAGTGGGACAGGAACAGGAACCTAAAGATTGTTCAGAGCAGCAAAGGACCATTTCCTTGTGGTCAACAGAATCAACAACACTTGGTTTCAATGAGGACTGACATAGACAACAATGTAACTTTCCCCTGATCTAGAAACGTCCATGTTCAGCATACTTTCAAGAGTAATTAAAATAAATAGCAGGTTGAGAAAGCCACTATTAATGTGACGGGATAATCAATGTACAAATGTGCCTTTTACAGTCATGTCACAACTTTGTGTGCAGGGGTACAAACATGCAGGGTTATTTCCTTTGGGATTTATGCAGCACTATCTATTGAGACTGTTTGCCGGATCTAGTTAAGATTCTGTCTGTGCGAGTCAACTTCAAAAAGAAGTTTGAGAGCCAATTTACTGCACACCCACAAGTCAGTGTCACAGCCTCTCACACTCCTGCCGTGACAGCTTGGGAGAGATATCTCTTCTGTCTCCCTTCCTCATTCGTTTGGAAGTGTGATGATGGTCTATTCTGAGTGGCATCATCAATGTTAAACAGTTCCCATTCAGAGTGGATGGAAATGTAGTACTCGTTTTCGCTGATTATGCAAGATTTCTCAAACAGTTAAACGCTTCATCAAATCTCTTGGGTGCCCCAAAACATATTTAAATGGGTAATGTTTGTTATTTGAGCTATGTTCAGTTTACTCCAACATCCTGTTTGATCCTGTTTGATATGTTGTACTTTTTACGGTGCCATGAAGCCTTGTTATGCTGTTCCCAGGGTAAATGTACAAGTGGAAGGCCGCTGCCCTCTTCCATCAGTCAGGCAACACAGTCATCTTTCATTCAATCATGCCATAGTCCTCAATGATACTGTTTTTTTCCAATTACACAAGACTGCATCAAATGACATAAAGGCATAAAAGATGTCAATCTATACAGACAGGAGACAATAAATATTTCAAATGTTGGAATGACAGCTACAATATTCAACCCCAACTTGCCCTTAATTACATCATGTGGGCTATGATGAGTCCATACCAGTGGTTTACTTTCAGTGATGCTCTCACACTGCCTCTGTCCTTCCCGCCCCCCCCCTCTCTCTCTCTCTCTCTCTCTCTCTCTCATCTCTCTCTCTCTCTCTCTCTCTCTCTGCTCTCTTCTCTCTCTCTCTCTCTCTCTCCCCCTCTTTCTTCCTGTCTGTCTTTCTTTCTCTGTGTGTCTTTCTCTCTCTCTCCCTCTCGCTCTCTGTATTTTATTCTCCCTCTTTCTCTCTCCTTCTTTCTCTCTCTGTCTTTCTCACTTACTCTCTCTCTTTCTCTCTCTGTACTCCCACCGCCCAGCTGACACCAGCTTGTTGTGAGTAACACCTCAGTTCTATCAGGTTGTACATTACTGTAAGTATCACCACTCCTAATTAGCCCGCAGTACACTCTAACCCAGGCCAGGGCTGGCCATCATATTACAATACAGATCTGATTTAGTTATATCATCACAGCTTCTACTGAGTAATGCATTTGACTTCACAATTAGAAGTGTGAGTTCAGGTCTTTAATTGGGAGGTTGTTGTAAGATGTTTGTGTTTCAGGGCATGCTGTTGATGGCTGCTGGGGGCGGGGACCGTGTCGGTGTATGTCAGAAGGCACTGTGGAGATCTCTGATAAGAAGAGGGGATGGCTTATTAGCAATATAACCACCAGAGAACAAAGTAGACCTTCCCTTTGATGGCAGACCTAAGTTGGGTAACATGATTACAGTGCTCTAGTTTCTGCTAATCCTCTGAGGGGAAAGTTGATGAATCTACAGTGCTCTGAAGGAGACATGAGACACAGTCGAACATAAAGTGAAAAAAAAGTGAGGGCAAATGTGCCAGAAGAAGTGATATTCTGTTACTTATCTCGTTCTTAACATATACAAGGTTGAAATTAAAGGAATACAGCAGGTGTACAAACATGAGAGTGAGTTTAGCCAAATTACATGATTCCTTTGTCAACATCCTTCCATTCACCCTGTTTGGGGGAAAGTGAGGGAGAAAAGAGATGTCTCATATAATTTAGTCTATTGTGTGTATGTGTTGTGCCATGTGTACCTTACTGCCTCAATGGTAGTTTACGTAAGCTCTTTGAGAATATAGAATCACTGCACTCTGGCTTCTTCAGGAAGATTCAGGGACATTGGGGGGTAATTATCATCTTGTCTACAGGACATCCCCCACAATAGTCATGCTCATTGCTCCTCGGTCTGACATTTAGCAATTTGTTCTAAGTAACCCAAAGCCTATTGTAGTATTTCGTCTCCTTGCTTTTGAAACAGGTAATTACTTGTGTACTCTTGTGTTGTTGTCATGCAGACGTCCTTTGTTTCAGGATTGGGGTTGTGGTTGTATAAGAATAACACTTCCTACAGGCACATTTTATACAGTACATCTGGACTAATACTGAACTCCCTGCAGACTCAGCATGCGCCTGCACATCACAGTTGTTACATTATGAAAATACACATCTATAGTTCCCTTCAAAGTAGTTAATCTGTGAGATAGTATGGACCAGAGAGAGAGAGAGAGAGAGAGAGAGGAGAGAGAGAGAGAGAGAGAGAGAGAGAGAGAGAGAGAGAGAGAGAGAGAGAGAGAGAGAGAGAGAGAGAGAGAGAGAGAGAGAGAGGGTGAGAGAGAGGGAGAGGTTATTATTGGATAGCCAATTATACAGAGTGGGATGTATTCCATCAGTATCAGTGAATGTGTGTTCCTGCCCCTGAGGAGGACATGTTGTTTCTTCCATCTTGTCAGTTGGTTGCCTTTTACCAGCCTTATAAATGTCAGTGGATTTTAATGTACATCTGCACACTCTCATCCCAGGTGTGCACTGACAAAACTGACAAGACCTGCAGTTTGAGCTATTCATCTCAATTTAGCCACATAGCTAGCTCTCTCAATGAGCAGGATAAATAAATGGACCCTTTTTAGTGGTAATAGCTTTCAGTGCTGACTGGCTGTAAACATTTGAGACTGTCATCCGAATTATGAGATAAGACAACTATAAAACGGAGGACCTTCATCCGAACGGGATCTACACTAGATAATTGCTCGCTTTGTCTCAGTTTGTACCTTGGTAGGAGAAAGGGGCTCTGAGTAGTATGTTTTATCTAATGGAGGTGGGCTGAACAACATCACCCCAACCTAATTATTCACCTGATCCATTACTCAGTGTAACGTCCCACCTGCTGTCTGAAGCAGATGGAAGTCTTATGTTTGGGTGCCCAGTGGCATCATCAGTTAGGCTGTAAAACGGATAATGCAAAGTGAGTCATATTGATCACCGTTTTTTGTATCATGTAAAAGCATACAGTTATAATCCTTCAAGTTTGGAATTGATCTGCGCCCCTCCAGTTCACCTTGTGACAACGTGGGCCATAGCAAGGTCTTTCTTTGGAGACGTTGCACATATTGCCCTGTGTTACTGTCTGCCTCTGCATCTCACAGTGGTATTCTACACAGCCCCCTGGATAATACCATTTTAGAGAATCTGGGATGAAATTGAGAAAAAAATGAAGTGCATATTCCCACAGGGCTGGGAAAGAGGAGCAGCCGAGAGAAAGAGATTGAGAGGATCTGGAGTCCATTAGCGTAGCTGAATGGCCCTCTGGTTCCGTGTAGAGAGTCTTGTTTTCTATAACTTCCGATCATGCCAGAAAAGTCTCAGCCACCTCATTCAACTTAACACTGAATCACCTGACCTGACAGTGAGGGGTCAGGGCCTCAGCTGTTAGGAGAGGGGCTGTTATGGGCCACACAAAATAAAATGCAGTCTTTACAACTCGTGTGAATTCTCTATCTGACTCTCACTTTCTTTCTTTCTTTCTTTCTTTATTTCTCTCTCTCTCTCTCTCTCTCTCTCTCTCTCTCTCTCTCTCTCTCTCTCTCTCTCTCTCTCTCTCTCTCTCTCTCTCTCTCTCTCTCTCTCTCTCTCTCTCTCTCTCTTTCCCTCTCTCCCTTTCAGCAGCAGTAACCCTGTATTTCCCTTTTAAACATGCTAAACGTCCCTTCTAAACCAAGGAGTTGAGCGTGAAGAAGGATGTGACAGGAAAATGTCTGTATACAAGCAGCGATGATCCCATGCCCCCTAGTGGTTGTGATCAGGTACACAGTGGGTAAAACTCTTCCTCCATCCAAGTATGCACATAATAAACATCAGTATCAGCTTCACTGATCCCTTATTTCATGCCTACATGACCATCAGCCTCGTTCCCATCATTTTGATGCAACCAGTAACATACAATAGTACTGTCTAAGTCCAATTTCAATGATCCAACGTTTATCTTGCACCATTCTGGCACCAAATCGTGCCATATTGCTCCAATGTGGACCTATTCATTCTTCAAAAACAGCAGTAACGGAGATAATGGATGTCGCTGCCCTACTTTCAGGGAGGTGTCCAGTGTCTGTTTTAAAAGTTGTATGACATTGTTTGTTGTGTCCATGCACAAAGCCCAAGTCCGTGGAGAAACATTGCCCACGTTTGAACTTGTTTGAATCCATACTCCAGCCTCCACACATGACCATAAAAAAGCATGTACATGTTCCTCTGAGGTTTTGCCGCCTATAGGTAGCCAGCGCCCCGGGGACAGAGTAAACATGGTTTGTCTTTTTATGGAACAACTTCTGTAAGATGAGAGACGTTGAAGGCCAGGAAGCACATCAATCACAAAGCCCAGCTCACCCATCATCACACAGCGCTGGGTTAGGGACTGAAACCAGAGACTGTCATAAAGTAGGCCATCAACTATTCATTATGCTGTGATACGCCTGGCATGATCAGATATACGGGTGGTTCAATTCTGTCCAGATTTCTCCTGTCCAGCTGACTGGCCGGCTGGTGTCTTCAGTGCTAAGCTCAGCCTTACTAGAATCCCAGCAGTGGTACTGGCTGTGAACTCTTACACCACAGCAAGGCAAGATTGGAGGGCTGGCTCCATGCATATTTCCTAAAGGTATTCCAATCTTGAGCAAATTCATTGGTTAGACAGAGTAGACAAACATACTGCAATCTCTCAACACAGAGACTAAAGAATAGCTTTTTCTTATTTGAACCCTGTTTATTGTAATCATGAAAAAGGAACCGTTAAAAAATGCAAAGAGTAATCCTGTTGAATTGGTAGTTTTTTATTTTATAAAACACAACAACACAAAGTTTATTTTATTGTTTGAAAGACTAACAATTTCAGCCTTTTCAGTCCATAGGCAGTACATTATAGCTCTATACAGTACATTCACTCAACTCCAAAACTGAAAGGTGCTTTAAGTGTGGACTACGTGAGGCTGGCTGAACACTACAGTACGTAGTTACGTAAATGAACCAGGCTTGGCATTTTTATATTTTGTCACCAAAAGCGATGTCACAGGTCAAATGCTAGGTGTTTGTATGGTCGTCATAGCTACTATCTACTATACATACTAGGTTCTTAGTAGTGGATCTACTATACATACTAGGTTCTTAGAAGTGGATCTACTATACATACTAGGTTTTACTGGGCACTACAAATAACAATATGGCACCTTGGGTGGATGGTCTACATGTACTCAGTTGCTTCCACAGCATAAGGAAGTACTGTATGCTGACCTATTGTCGTATAAAAGTTAAAAAGAAAACCTATCTAACATGAAATTATAAATATTCAAGCTTGAGAATTAACCCAGGTCGATTATTGTGCACAATTCGGAAACGGTGAAATATATTAGAACAAGTTACAAGCTACATCAAACTGGGAATTGTGTTGTGTGTTAGGAACATGTGTTTCAAGTTCAAGACGTGTAATGTTTCAGAAACACTGTGCGTTAATACGTGATGCACCTGCTGTAGTAGCTGAATATGGTCCGGTCAATCCACTTGCGGAAATTTGACACAGTTGTGTACACCCCAGGGTACTGGGCGTCAGCACAACCTCTCCCCCAGGAGACCAGGCCGTAGACACGCCCCTCACACACCAGAGGACCCCCAGAGTCCCCCTGCAACAAAAGGAGCAACAGACTCAGGAACATGTTATCCCCAATAAATCATACAGTGAGTACAACCTGATTGTAACCTGATGGTACGTTGACCCAACCTGGTACAACTCTAGCCTGATAGGTTGGCTTTCTATAGGAAATAATAAGTCATCCAGAGTTTGGGTGTATAGGAAAATTACTATCCCTCAAGTCATATCAGTACATTCACAGACACGTCACTGTCCATCACTATCCATCTGGTGTTTGAAATCTTGTAACCACACACTTTGACTTATTTCTCTTACCTTGCAGGCATCTTTCCCTCCATCGCTGTAGCCAGCACACAGCATGTCGGAGGTGATGTTGCCATTGAAAGAGTCACTGCTGTTGCATTTGGCTGTGGAAACGATGGGCAGCTGGACCGTGCGCAGGGTGGAGGGCATGCCACCGTTGGTGCTGGTGAATCCCCAGCCAGACACCCGGCACACCCTGCCCTCCGCCACAGATGCGCCCTGACGGGGCAGTGGGACCGTGGACACATAGCTGTTCAGGTACACTGGGGACCTCAGCTGGAGTGACACAGGGACACAGGCTGAGCAATCACAGTCAAACAGCGGTATGGCAAACTACTCTCTGAAATACAAAGTAAACGATGGGACTGAATACAACCAAGGAAATGTCCATGTTTTTTGGACCTCTTTTGACGACTTATGGCTACAACACACTCTCATGTTCTCTGAAAGGGTACCTTGATCAGCATGATGTCTGCGTTGTTTGTCTTGCTGCTGTACTGAGGATGTGGAATCAGTAGGTGAGGAATAAAGAACTGCTCTGTGCCCTCGTACATGCTCAGAGAGTAGTCTCCGGCCACAATCAACATGTTGTCTAGCCTAAAACAGACAAGACAAGTTGTTGTTAAGAGCCTATCACTGCAGAGTCCTCTATAAAGAAGACCCTGTCAGTGTTGATGAGTGTGTATGAGAAATACCAAATTATCAGCAATTAATTCACACAGGTCCCTTTGATACAACCTACATCCCATCTCTATTAATTCTGTCCTAGATTCCTTTCGTTAAAATCCCTTTATGTGTGTGGTATTATTGTATATAATATGTAGACATCTCTAATGACATATGTATTTATATGTCGATATAAATTGGAACCCAATGGATAGGAATCTGTAGGATGGTTGTTGTGAATAGGGGGAGTCAGATTACGGTGACACTGGGGCGAGGCTGGAGTTAGAGGCTTGAGGCCAATGTTCCAGGCTTACAATAAAGTCACGGTTGAAGATAACAGTTGACTCACACTTGTTATTTAAGAATGACACGACATGGTGTCAGCTACAACAGGCGTCATCGTGTCAAAGCTCTCAGTGCCCTGTCACCTGGAACGTGTATGGGGAACGGACTCAAGGACACCTGGACCTGTGCTTCAGAAACACCCATCTCCAAGGTCCTACCTGGTGGATCTAACCCAGGGAGTGGTGAGACGTGACCGCCATCGCCTGACACCTTTACATACACCTACAAGCAACAGAGGGTCTCTGACCCAGCAAATGTCAGAGCCAACTCCTGAGCAGGTTCTTCCAACGCCTACTGTGACACCTCAACTTTCACAGGCAGAGACTCCTACTCTCAGAACTAGATCTGGCAGGGCTGTAGTTGCACCGGGGAGATTCCGACTGTGATACTGGGGGTAGGGGGGGGGGGAGTAAGAAAGAAAGTGAAAGAAAAATTGTTTTACTTATGTTCTGTTTTATGAGATTCAGTTTTAAGCACTGAGTAATACAGAATTTCACAGTGTTTGGTGAAATAATGACTTTAGTGCCTGAATTTACACTGTTGGGACTTTTGGGATTTAGAAAGGGACAGACCTTTCAACAAGAGGCAGAATAATCCTCTAAGGTCTGGGGAGACAAAGGCAGTCTACCATTTGTTCTCTAGAAAGGGGAGAAAGGGGGATATTATTGTTTAAAATATGTGGTCATCTCTAATGACATATATATTTGGATGTAGATATAATTGGAACCCAATGGATAGGAATCTGTAGGATGGTTGTTGTGTATAGGGGGAGTCAGATTACGGTGACACTGGGGCAGGAGTTAGAGGCTTGAGGCCAATGTTCCAGGCTTACAATAAAGTCACGTTTGAAGATAACAGTTGACTCACACTTGTTATTTAAGAATGACACGACAATGTGATTGTCCTCTAATATACTCTGCAATTCTTGGAAGTTGCTTGTGTCTGTCTGCATTTGAGAACAACAATGAGTTCTTCGATGCTTCAGTCAGATGCCTGTGCTACAGAATCACCACCACAATGACGTTTATTGTCCAACTGATGCCGGTGTCACTTTCATGCACTTGCTCCAGACCTCGGTAGGTTTCAGCATTGATAATCTGATCTTCATTGTCTATAGGTTGAGTTGAGGTCACCTTTTGTCAATGAGTCATTTATGTTTAACCCAATTCAAGTTTTGAGAGCAACTTGGCCAGAAAGCTTCCCATCAAAGTCAAGTCCCATACAAGTTCACGTGTAAACCCACTGTCTAATATAAACGCGTTTCCATTTAGCCGTTTTAACCAGATTGCATGTTGTATGTACTTTACTGTACAGAAAAAAAAGGAAATAATCAACAGTAGAAGTTGATGTTGTCTTACCCTTGGTTACAATGCGCCGCTGTGAGCACCCAGTATTTACTAATCAAGGAGCCTCCACAGAAGTGCTGCCCTCTGGTTGTTTGTATTGAGACTATGTATTTGATAGAATTGGGTGCAGGTGCATAACCACCCACTATACGTCCTTGCATCTGCTGGCCTGTTGTAGACAGAATGAGAGAGGGTAGGGGGAGGAGTGGGGAGGGAAAAAAGTGAGAGATAAAGAATGAGTATAGTACATGACTGGGAACATGTCCATCAAATCAGATTGAATCACATTTCATTCGAAAATCCTTTCGGATGAACGTCACAAGAAATCAACGTCACAAGAAATCATTGGAGACTCAAAACCTTGACAAAGAAAACTCCCAAGAAAAAACTCCCAACTCACCAGAGATCACACAGTCAACAAGCACTACCCCATTACACCACTTAAAAATTAAACACTGAAAGGATTTAATGGCGCAGATGCCTCGTGTTTAGCAGAAAGACATCTTAGAAATCATACCGAACCAGTCTGTGTCAATCCATTTGAATCCATTGTTAACACTTGCTCAAAATGGAATTAAACCCTGAAACACTCTTGAAACTTTCCTCCAATCCCGTTTGTTGGTTGTAGGACATTGAGCCATATTATGTATGATTTATACTGTATATTATATGTCATGATGCCTTTATGGGGAATTTGTCTTACCATATAAGCCGGATGTATTCAGAGCCTAGCCATGACTTTATTCCCATTCCTCAATATATTCAAAGTAATGAAATGCAACAATAGTGACAAACATGATTTAGTACAGAAAGAGAAGGGAGCGTCAGAGTGACAACCAGGGAGACCGTCTCAAGGGATTAGCCTGTACGCTGCAGCTCATCAGCTTCAGGAAATAACAAGATTTCTAGGATAAGCAACTTTACTGACAGTATAGCTCTTTAATGATAGCAGATCTTTAGCAGATCTTATGAGTTTTAATTATCTAATTGTATTTTATATTGATGTTTTACCTTGTTTTATAATCTTAACTGTAGCACTTTGAGATCTGTTTTCGGATGAAAGGTGCGTTAGAGATAAAATGTATTATTATTATTATTATTAATGATTCATGTTCAATTCTCCTAAATTCCTAATCTGTGATATTCAAGAACATTTAAACTGCAGAGCAGTCATTAAACTACAACTGCGCCAACTTGCTTCAGAATACAGGAAGGAGAATCAGGAAGAAGATAACCTGTGACAAGGATCTGATCATAATTTCAGACTCAATCAACAAAGAATTTACACAAATTATTTTCTGACACAGACACTTTGCCTGTGCAATGTCAACCACTTACAACAAATCAAAACATTAAATATTTCACTCACAAAACCAGTGGGATGTAATGTATGCCTGCATAAACTTCAAATTATAGAAATAAACTTTACTTACATCTTACAGCTAAGAGTTCCAAGAGCATGCATATTAACACATAGGGCAGGTACATGATGAGACAATTGGGAGGCCAGGCAGCACTGAGAGAATTTACCTGTGCTACAGAACTCTAATTTTAAAGGGGTAGGGATCTCACCAGCACTCTCAGGTTTCTAAGTTCCGATTTCAGTTTCCATGGTCACCTTGCCGTCCGGGAACAATATATAATTGAAACAGGACAGCACACCCTTTTACCTCACCCCTTCAGTGACCGTACGATTTTCGAATGTACAGTGTCATAGTGTTTCCATACTTGTGGCACAGTAATGTAAAATGACAAATGTATATACAGTACACTTTTTTTTATGACATATGTCACACTTCACATGCCCCAGGTCAACGTTTCTGGCTGATGCCCTACCAGCATGAGTAATGAATGGCCTAGCTTCATTCAATACTTAAAACAAAGAGCCAAAGGAGAATTGAGAAGGTTCCTAGAGCTTGATCATGACGGCGTCTTTCTGTATCAATTCCAACCAAGGGGATATATGAGGGACGAGCAGCGTTAGCCTACGTCTGGGCCACATCTCGCTCTGCAAGGGCATCATTAAAAATGCCTCAGTCCTGTGACAGTCCTCATCAGTGCCACCTACCACTGCTGGACTTCCTGACCTCTTGTCACGAATATTAATCTATCAAGCATTGCACAGTCAGTCGGTGAACAAGTTTAAGAAAGCTTTATTGCTTGCGGCCGGCCCACAAGGAGACAAAAACATCACACGCCATTGTGCTACAAAGTTTGTCTGCTAGCATGTTGCGCTAGCTACCTATTTAAGCAGCCCCGCTCTTTACAGTCATTGGGTAAGACAAAAGCATGCAAATGTCCCATGGCTCTTCTTCATTGGCTCCTTGCATAGACCTGGCACGCGTGTGTGCGTGCGTGTTTACGTGTGTGCGTGTTTATGACATCAACCCTGATTTAAACACAACAACAGGATCTCCGGTCCTGGGGTCGTAAACTCCTTCACATAGGTGTCAACAAATGGTCACCAGACCTTGTGTCTCCACCTATAGTCCTTGTCACAAAGTATCTCCTTAAAACAACCAAACCAACCCCCTTCTTCTAAGTCCTCAGCTCCAAGATAAGGGTCCTGTATGTTTACCCAGAGTTCAGATTTGGGGTTAGGCCTCTCTTTGCACCCAAGGAATACTGAACACAGAATCATTCTTATACAGGATAAATGTGTTACATCTTCAATTTTTCCAACACCTCTCCTGGCTAATGGCCCTCCCTGTGCCTGACACGATGGCCTCCTCCCTCCTCCAGCCCTGCAGCTCATCCCATGGGTGCTGACCACTGCCTTTTTTCCACATGACCCACTCCTCTTATTCAGTGCTGTAGTGACAGTATTGAATAAGAGGAGTGGGTCATGTGGTAAAAAGCCACACTGATATTGCCTTCCCCTCACACTCCTCTACAATCTACTGGATGAACCAATATACAGTTTAAGCGCCTCAGTTGTCGGACCCTTCACCTGAACTATGGTGAAAACTTGATATCTTTGTGTCATAGGCAGTGAACAGCGCCCAGGTTAGTGAAGATGTGTACAGCAGGCTGTTTATTATTCCTATTTTTCCAACAAGACAAACAAAAAACTGTTTCTAGAAATTGAATTATATTATATAACATAATAGGAAAAATGTCAAGTGTGAAAACTTGATATTACATAATGCTGCTCTTGTTGAGAAAGGAAGTTGTGATCTAGTTTGACCGATTTCCTTTGGGGTTTTACCATCAGAAGGTTTTGGCAGTACATGATTAATGTATAAAACTATCAAATTGTGGAGGCAGAGCACAATCGTAAGAAGAATGATGAGCTGTGGTCAAAGTGTTTGTAAATCTTTCAGAATATTGCAAACATGGTTGAAGCAACAAATGACCTCATTTTGGACTTAGAATCTATACATGGAAATATCACTAGAGAATAACCAATTTAACCCATTTATTTGACACCAAGTAATGTGCCCCTCCCTGGCTTTGCTTTCATAGACAAGAAAACATCGAAATGACCTGAATCTTTGCAGCTGTTTAGGGCAAATAGGAAACATTGTCCATGTATTGCTTTTTGGATTTGGGTTTTTAGGATTTGGGGAAATAAAGGAATAAATGAAACTCCAATACATTTACATTTAGTCATTTAGCAGACGCTCTTATCCAGAGCGACTTACAGTAAGTACAGGGACATTCCCCCCGAGGCAAGTAGGGTGAAGTGCCTTGCCCAAGGACACAACGTCATTTTGCAGAGCCGGGGATCGAACCAGCAACCTTCTGATTACTAGCCCGATTCCCTCACCGCTCAGCCACCTGACTCCCTATACCCAATGTATCTCAGAGCCATTAACCAACAACACTGTGAGAGTGAGTAACAATAGATGAGGTTGTCTAATAATCTACCTACATAAACTGTTTACCTGTTATTAACACTGGCCATTAGTCGAACATCCATCAAGAGACATGCAGTCACACCATGCATGCTTCAGTGTAACAACTGTACTAACCATTAACATACAATAAACACTGAACAAAGCCTAATTTGCATCTGAGTCTAAAGTAACCACAGTTAACACACCCCTCCACACAAACACACACACATGCACACAGACACACTCGTGTTTTTGACAATGCAATACTTTTAATATTTGCCGTATGTAACTGATCCTACGTTGTCTTCACAGAATCTAATTTCATCTCCACAATAAAGCAATGCACTTTTATCCTGACACATCTTAGAAATTACTCAGGAGAGGTGTTCAATTTCCAGTTACCTTATTGTCTGCGGTAATTCACAAGGTGCAAAACAAGAAAGGCTATGAAACAGGAATGAACAACAACACCCAGACTTTGTCAATGACTAGGTCAGCTTCTTTTGTCATGTTGTGGGATGGCTCTGGTACAGAATCCATAACAGTTCAAAAAAGCAGAAGACATGGGCATGGTTACAGTATAAAAGGAATTCATCGTTTTAAAACCACAAGTTGTAGATACCCAAAAGGTGCTGAGGTGACAGCTTGTGCTTGTAGGTGAGTAATACAAGTTTAATTAATTTAATGATTTTTCATCTTTCATAATTAATCCTTCAGGATCAATACATTACATTTCATTGAAAAGATGTGTAGTAGTTGGTAGTAAAAGTAATGGGAAGAAGATGCTTGTTGCATATTTGTTAGAACCTAATTGGCGTAATACACATACACATACAAAGGTAACATCAAAAAAAGATGATGATTAAAGATCTAATGTAAAGCAGATATAGTGGATTTATTTCAGTTGTCTTTGATGGGAAACAATCTATTATTCTGTGTTTCAGGTGTCAGCAACATGGCACATTTGGTAAGGTCAGCAGTGGTGCTCCTTTTAGTTGTCTCCATCAGAGGTATGTTCTTCATTTCCCACATCACCTCCACCACTGATCATGGATTAAATAGTGACAGAAATGTATTGCTGAAAACACTTTGGTCTAATTTAGTTCAGATTTGGTATCACACCTTAACAAAATGCGAATCCAAAATGTTTTACATACATAAAGAAATGTAACAATTACATTTTCTGTGTAAAACAAGTTATGTAGGGTACAGGTAAAACTACAGTTTTAAAGAAGTATTCAAGTATCCACATTGTTAGGATATCATAGGGATCAGTATGGTTTTGAGCCCCTGCTGTGTGCACATTGTACTATCATGTTACAACAGACCGGACCAACATGGTTCGAGTCTTTCATGGAACAATATAATATGTAATAATGCATACAAACATGTATGTCAAAGTGATAAGATATGGCTGAGACTGCAGGTTCAGTTACAAAGTTTCACTGTTGAACAGCCGTTGCTTTATCCATGGACCACATCGCAGATACGCCACATACTTGGCGTCATTGTTTGCTATGTTAAAAACAGAAGTTGATGTATTGTGGTCATGGCCAACAGACACATTTCAACAGAGAATCATAGGAGGTCAGGAGGTGATGCCATACTCCATCAAGTACCAGGCGTCTATCCAGTCGAGCGACAGACAGCACTACTGTGGAGGCACACTCATTCACCCCCAGTGGGTGGTGTGTGCTGCCCACTGCTGGAGGCCGTGAGTACTCACCACAGTAATGGCTGAGGGTAGGAGGAGAACAAAGAGAACAGTCTAGTGTCTTGACAACCAGACCGGATATGTGTGTCATAGATCAGAGAATGTGGTTTTACTGTAATGTCGAGTTATGTTGATCACTGTGAAAGAGTTGAATGTGATTTCAGGAAAACCATGATCTAATGCTATGTTGCTGCACATTCTGATTATCCGGACTCCACGTGTCCCCAAGGCCCTCTCTGATGAAGGTAGTGCTGAGTGAACACAGTCTGGTCGTAGACGAGGGCTTTGAGCAAGTGTTCGACGTCGCCAAGATTTTAGTGAACAACTACAACTACAGGACGTTCAACAATGACATCATGCTCATCAAGGTAAACATGGTCACATTAAATACGTGAAGTTGCCAGGGCCAAAAACAAAATCATGGCTTGTATAAAGGGCTAAACCAATCACATTTCATTTGAACAAAACCAACAAGTCACAATGACTTCACGACTAAAAACCAAGATGCTCCTGCTTTAATGGTACCCCCTCTGGGAAGCCTGCTTTGTGATTGGTTTACATCCAGACCCTTTGTCGTGGTTCCTTCCCAGCTCAGTGAGCCTGCCAAGATCACCGCCAACGTGCAGCCAGTCGAGCTTCCCGACGACAACACGGCACCTCTCACCGGGAGCACCACCTGTACCGTTAGCGGCTGGGGCGTGACCCGCATCTATGACTACTACCTGTCCCCTGTACTGCGAGCTGTGGACGTCCAAATCATCCCCTACTGCCAGTACTATTACTACTGGAGGGTCACTGACAACATGCTGTGTGCTGGTTCACGCTATGGCGGCAAGGACTCTTGCCAGGTAAAAAAAAAACACAGTAAATGATGAACAACTGAGTTCTAGATAAGGGGGCTTTGTGGAAAGGGGTAATGTATTCAGAGAGCAGGCGGCCCTGAACCAGAGCACAAGATGTTCTCCCTCACTGCGTGAGGCCCTTATCTCTCAGGTCTAGCATTACACAAACCTTTCAACGCAGTAAGCAAGTGACACGGACATTGTTTGGAATTATTGTGACATAAAATATCAATTTCAAATGTCTTTGTCAGACTTGCAGGACCCCAACACCAAATAGGCAAGTGAGAAGGGTGTGTTCACAGCTCTCACAGGAGGGTGAGGCAGTCTTTGTTTACCAGGTGTTATAACTATTGTGTTGCTGTTCAACAGGGTGATTCAGGTGGTCCTCTTATCTGTAACAACAAGTTTGAAGGTATCGTCTCATGGGGTATCAGTTGTGCCAATCCATACTTCCCTGGGGTCTACACCAAGGTGAGGAACTACGTCCCTTGGATAAACTGGATCCTCAACAACGATGATAGCCCCTAACGAGATCCTGGGAGCATAGCTGACTGACAAGGATGTAGTTCTGCTTTGAATTGAGTGAAGATTAATGGCCAAAGGAGGTTACATAGACAAAAATGTTATCTCTTCAAAAAGTAATTCCTGTTTGTACACAGAATGCTCAGTAAATCTACCAGAGACATAGAGAGAAGGCAGGCAAGCAGCATGACTAATTATCAGTGCAATGCACAAATGAGCAACCATATGTTCAACATATGACACACCTCTGTTCCCTAATTTACTAATCAAATCAAATTGTCAGATGGAAGTAGGGGGCTGTGATTTTGAAAAAGTATTTACAGAACTCACATGTTAGAATTATGACATAATTAAACAAAATTTTGAAACGTGAGAGAGATATAGATCATGAGGACTGTAATTAACCTGTGTCAAACCTGAACACATTACCGTAGTTTCATTGATCATACTGTTAAGTAAAACTATTTTTATCAGATGAAAATGTTTTAAGAATAAAGAGGATTTGATGTTCTTATGTCGATATTTCTCTGGGCTTCTTCTTGGATAGTAAAGAGATAATAAGGGTTGTTGTTTCTCCATGATGTTTCTAATGAACCTTTATAATGGCAAAGTCTGATTAACTCTGAAATTGTACCCTTGCTGTATAATTAAATACAGTACGCTACCCCTCCCAACCTACTATCCCTCCCACTCTAAGCTCGTGAGACACAGCTGTTAGAGGCATGAGCCAAACAGCACTTTGTGTCGGCTGTAGTCTCTGCCTCCCTCCCTCCCTCTTTCTTTCTTTCTTTCTTTCTTTCTTTCTCTCTCTGTTTCTTTCTTTCTTTCTCTCTCTCTCTCTCTCTCTCTCTCTCTCTCTCTCTCTCTCTCTCTCTCTCTCTCTCTCTCTCTCTCTCTCTCTCTCTCTCTCACTGTCTCTCACCCTCTCTGTCTCTCTCTTTCTTTGATACCCTCACAAACAAACACACACACAGGCCTTTCTCACACAGGCCTTTCTCTCTTGTCCTCTCTTGTCTTCTCTAAAAACACTCAGAGACTCACACACACAGCCAAAGATATAGTCAGAGTTCCGGATTCCTGAAGGAGGAATCCTAAATATGACTTGAATGTGAATTAAAGATTTGATTGTGACTTAATTGTGCATGTTACCGTTTTTCTCAATTGCTAAGACACATTTCTTGAATGTGTTCTGTGTTTTCTCCAAACTCTAAACACACATCTTCATACTTACACTGTTTGGCCAAACCCTTGACTTTTGACCCAAAATCAAACACAAAACCATATTATCTGTCGTAGAAACCAAACTTTGCATTCCAAATACACAAAGCCTTCAAATAAATTCAAACTTCTGAATACCCTTTACACACTGCTGGGAGGAATTGAAAACACTACTATAAAAAGGTTTTCAAGAACCATTGACCATAACATGTCCCTGAATTTTAGATATGTTCCACCTCATGAGTTTGACATGATGTAAATCCTAAAACTCACAAATACTGCAATTGTCCTTCTTACAGGCTGTTTATTTTCAGCAATTGCATTTTGAGCTGTTGTTACTGTAGTGGTCACAGTATACAAATAGTAGTACTGTTAGTCAACAACACAAATTCATTACTGTAAATTGTAATTTGGGGAACAAAGGCTAAGAAAACAAGGATATAAACAAAGCATTTTCACTTGGGTAACAAGGCTTGAGTACGCCACAGTACTGTTCATTCTGGGTCAGCATCCTGTCTCTGACCCTGCAGTCAGAGATTTTCCTCAACATCACAGGCAATGTTTTCTCTAGCCAAACAGCAGGGGAAAATACCCTTGAATGCCTGAGCCATCCCTGACAAGACTCCACAGCAATGTCACCACAAGCTTCTTCCATGGCTTGTAAAAGGTTGTTCCGTCATAGGGATTTCTGTCATAGTGTGGCATGGATCTCATTTGAGATTGTTGTTCTTCTTACTCTTCCTCTGCCTATTCCTCTCCCTTTTCCACCTCCTCTCATTCTGCCTCTTCCTCTGATATTTGCATCCATGATTTCAAGATGACCGTAACTTTTTATTCATTCCAAAACCCTGATTGTATGTTGAGCATTTTTGCTTGTTAGTGCTTACACATGGATAATTGGTTGTTATGGGTGTTTGAATTGCGCTGTTTACTTATCAAACGGCAATGTTTTCTAAATTACATAATGGTGACAATTGTGTCTTATATATATATAATTGGTAGGTCTCCTTTAAATCTGTACGTCATTTATAAACGGAGAATCACGTGACTCCCAGATCTATTTTGTTTACATAATCGGTGTTTGTCCTTGCATGGTTGCAGTCTAAAATAGCTGTGTAGGGGGGAATTTAAACAGCACCTTATTTGCCATTTATTGGTAAAATATGTCTGTGAAACATGCCATCAGCCGGGGGTTTGAGTTAGGGCGATCGGCTTTGCAATTTGGTCTCCTAAAACCTGCTGGCCGACTTGCCGCAAAGTTCCGAGGTGAACGACTTCGGGTAGGCCAACCGGTCCGCACCGTTCAGCCTCAGACTTTCCTGCCAGCGCGGTACAGATATTACCGTATGTCGCTGAGAGGTCTCGCCGCTCAGCTCGCATCTGGTGGTTTTAGGAGATATGGGTTCGGCTCACCACGAAACAGGGCTGTATTTCTGGCTTTTGGTTTTGGTGTGGGACTGATCGAGCAACAGTTCGAGGATGACAGGAACAGTGCTGCGACATGTCAGGAAATTCAGGTAAACAGATGCTTTTTCAGTGTTTCCCTAAGCGCCACATAGTTCAGATCACAGTTTTAACACTGACACATGGCCACTGTTATTATTACATGTACAAGCCACACAACGCATGGTCAATATAACCTCTCTGTCTAAAGGATATGTTCAGGAAGAAGAAATTTCAGAGCCCTCTCAAGCCTTTTACCTCAGGATACAAACTGGAAGACTATGTTATTGGGAAGCAAATTGGCAAAGGCTCCAATGCAGCAGTGTATGAAGCTGCGGCTCCGTTCGCTGTTCCAAAGGAGAGTGGCAAGTATTCCCTTTTAGAGCTGAATTCTGGGAGAGATGAAGAAGAGAAAGCCAACTCTTTGGGCAAGTCCTCAGTGGGAATCTATCCTCTGGCTGTCAAGATGATGTGGAACTTTGGGGTAGGTGTAAAAAAAAAAGAAAGAAAATGTAGCTTAAAGCTGTAAAGGGGCATACCTTTTTCTTCCTTGAGAAGAATGTAGCCAGGTCTATATGCCCCTACCATAAGGGTCTACGCTAGTGCCATGATCATGGCATGGAGACATCATGGCATGGAGACATTTTTCTCTCTGTTCTACCCCTGTAGGCAAGTTCCTCCAGTGAGGCTATTCTGAGATCTATGTCTCAGGAGCTGGTCCCTGCTGGCCCGCTGGCCTTAAACAAGGAAAAGGACCAGATTGCTCTGGAAGGGTGAGTGAAACTGTGGCAGCTATACCAGAGGCTTACTTTCCACAGTCTGAGAGGCCTGTGTGCAGGCTAATGTAGGTCCTAGACTGACACGAATGACTTGTTTTACTCTTTATATAGTCACTTTGGGGACGTTCCCAAAAGGGTGTCTGCTCACCCCAATGTCATCCGAGTGTACCGGGCATTCACAGCGGACGTGCCGCTGTTGCCTGGTGCCCAGGAGGAGTATCCTGACGTGCTGCCAGCCAGACTCAACCCCAACGGCCTGGGCAACAACCGCACCCTGTTCCTGGTGATGAAAAAGTAAACTTCCTCCCTCACACTTTGGCTTATTGATTGTACGATTGTAGATAAATAAAACCAACTCTTCATAGGCAACTAGGAGTTTCACATAGTCTAAAAACCTGCAGGGGGAAGATGTTTTTTGTTGTTGTTGTTTTTTTGTATTTGTGGAGTGTGTTCCCCATCCCTGACCTCTGCCTTTGTGCCGTAGCTACCCCTGCACCCTGCGTCAGTTCCTAGCTGTGTCCAGCCCCAGCCGGAGGGAGGGCTCTCTCATGCTGCTGCAGCTGCTTGAGGGGGTGGACCACCTGTGTAGGCAGGGCATCGCTCACAGAGACCTCAAGTCAGACAACGTGCTTCTGGAGTTTGACTCAGGTCAGAACAGCACTGAACAGAAGAACTGGGTTTAAATATTCCATACAGGTCGGAAGTTATTATACTAGTAATGAGTAGTAAGTTCTATAAGTAGTCTTATGATAACCTCATCACATCAGACTCAGTTTTAACAAGCTCTGCGGGTTTTACAATAAGGATTATAATGTTAAATTCTATGTGCTGCCTCTGTTTTGCAGATGACTGCCCTCGTTTAGTGATCACTGATTTTGGCTGCTGCTTGGCCCAGGATGACTCCAGTCTGCAGCTGCCCTTCAACAGTGTGTGGGTCAACAGAGGAGGCAACGCCTGTCTGATGGCGCCTGAGGTAGGTGGAACACGTTCCTCACACGTTCCTCGCACGTTCCTCGCACGTTCCTCGCACGTTCCTCGCACGTTCCTCGCACGTTCCTCGCACGTTCCTCGCACGTTCCTCGCACGTTCCTCACACGTTCCTCACACGGCTCTTAGTGGGATGAGGAAAACTCGCTTAAACTACAATTCTGTTTGTGATACAAACCCCAGAAAAGTGTTGCTGATCGACACATGAACAATTAAGGATGAGACGGCCCCGTTTACTAAGCCGTCTCTTGCCCCCCAGGTGGCCACTGCTGTCCCAGGGCAGGGTGTGGTCATCGACTACAGCAAGGCGGATGCCTGGGCCGTGGGGGCCATCTCCTATGAGATATTTGGCCAGCCCAACCCCTTCTACAGGGTGGGGGGATTGGAGAGCAGGAGTTTCCAGGAGAACCAGCTTCCTCCTCTGTCTGCCAGTGTGCCAGCAGACATCCAGCTGGTGGTGAGACTGCTGCTACGGAGGAACCCCAACAAGGTAGCAAGTCCAGATGGTTGGCCGTGTTTGATTGTGTGACCCAGGGGTTTAATCGGAGATCTGACAGGTTTACTCAGAAATGTTTCTCTTTGTGCTGTAGCTCACATACATGCGATGATTGTCTCCTCCAGCGCCCCAGTGCTCGCGTGGCTGCTAACATGTTGCACCTCAGTCTCTGGGGAAGGAAGGCCTTAGCCAATCAGGACAGCGCTGGCATGAAGAGGCTCGCTGATTGGCTGCTCTGCCAGTCTGCTGTGGTGCTCCTCAGGGGCTGCAGTGGCCCCAGTGGGAGCTCGGTGGAGGCAGAGTTACAAAGGTGTTTCCTGTCGAACCTGGATCTGGAGGACCTGCGAATGGCTGTGGGCTTCCTGGTGTATGGACGAGAGCAGCACCGAGACTGCATCCTGGCTCACTAGAATCCTCCCATCGACAACACCACAACATGTAGATAGAGCTCAGAGCTTTTCCTGATCATGTATTCAAGATAAAATGTCTAGCCCTACTCATGGTCAAACTTTAACCCTTTTTGTGGTGAATATATAGAGCACTCAGTGTTCAAAGCTTTTGAAAAGCTAAGCACCTACTAATGTGTGGCTGTCTACTCTCAGTTCATATTGAGTTTAATTTTATCTCGCAATGGTTTGCACTTTATGCCAATTTGCACATTCAAAGTGCGAGGTTCATGCTTGATTGGCTTGTACCACTATTACCAATGTGTTAATTATTCAATATGGGTTCGTCATATGATCATCATGGCAACTTTTAACAATACTTGTAATAAAGTGCATAGCTTCTTTTTTAATATTCATAGGACATTTGTTTGTAATCTTGTGTGGACATTTTTGTCGTTCAAAATGTGTGTCCTTTTGGTTCACCATGATTGAATGTGCACGATCCTGGAAATGTTGGTTGTAGACAAATTGGCTACCACTTCAAACAATGAATCTTGAGAATGTAATGTAAATCGCCATACCATGCACCTCCAAGGAATTGTTTTTGAGAAATATTTACTGTAAATAAAGTATTTAAAAAAATGCGTTGTTTGATTTTTATTTATGCATAGTGACAATACAGAAATACAAAGAACAGCATACATTATACTGGTACAGCAGTACATTAAAGCATACACAGAGAATCAACAATGACCACATAATAAAATAAAAATACATAAAACATAAAAAAAATAACTCAATAATAAACACGGAACAAAGTGGAAGGAATCAGTTATCCTTTAACAACTTTGTGGAGGAGGCATAAAAGTAAAAAAAATGACTGGCTACGTAGGAGGGTTCATTCAGCCCTTTCCAATGTCCGCCACTAGGGTGAGAAGCACAGATACACGCCTACGTTTTCCGTGACCCAGTTCCACTCAGAGCCATATACAAATATATATTTTTATATGGCTCTGGTTGCACTGTACTGCACAGCCTGCAATCTTTCTGGAAAAGGCAGAAGTCTACACACGACGTTAGTCCAAGTATTAGAAAAATCAGTTTATCCTGCAACCCAAGACAATCGAGTTTATATGCAGTCTTGTTAAACGCGTAGTGGTATCCTGCCAGCTTTCAAAAACATGAATTCAAGTTGGATTTTTGTAAGGAAAATATTATTATACAACAATGTCATCAACTTCTCTAGAGTTGTAAATCGAACTACTGTGGCGTGCAGCGAATGGTTGAACAGACCAAACTCAGGCATTACTATCATAAGAAAATGCTCAGGCATGCCATTCAATGTCCCACCAAGTGCCGAATTTGTTGCAAGGGTCTCGGGAATAGCAACAATGGGCAAGCTACCTTATCAAGAGACGGCCGACGGACTTGATGCAGCATTTATTGGTATACCTATTGACACTGGAACGTCCAACCGACCTGGAGCAAGGTAACCTCAATACGCTACAGCACCACTTCATTTAGTCCGTTTTTTGTTATGAACCTAACAAACAAGCCTAACCATTATTCCTAATTTAGGGTAGGGTGAATTTAATAATCCGGGACATTGGGTAATGAGGGACTCCTAAATTCTAATGTGTTTTTCCTGCTTTGACAATGTGTAGTCCACAGAATTTTCACTCTAGGTTTATCATGGATGTTATGTGACTGAAATCACAAAACTGGATTGGTGTGGTGTAAGAAAGAGGCAGAGCAATTGTCAATCAAGAAGCTCCCATGAGAAAATGCATGCCAAGAAATTTCCCAGATCACCCAAATTCACCCTAGATGAACAAAACACCTGTTAGGCCTAATTGGCATTCTGTAAAATCATGATTTGACAACTCTGTATATGCGAATACCGTGTATCCGTTTGTCCTTCTATGCAGGTTTGGCCCCCGTCAGATTAGAACAGAGTCTGCAATGCTGCGTGCCTATAACAGTGGCACCAGGGCTGCCCCATATGAGTCCCTAATGGTGGCTGATATTGGGGACGTCAATGTCAATGTGTATGATCTGAAGGACACCTGTAGAAGGATCAGGGAGCACTACCGCACAGTCCTGGCCACTGGCTGCATCCCTCTGACCATGGGTGAGAATCTTTGGGACATCTCCAATTGTGCAACTCTGGATTCTGGCATCTGCTTAATGAAAACCTTAAGTGGATACTATTATTATCACACATTTGAATGCTATCTTGAGAAAGAATAATTAATCATCACCTCCCATCTCAAAATGTGGACATTGATAAAAGGTGGCTACATGCAGATTTGTCAGATTCAATGAAATGGCAAGACTGACATTGTAAATTTAAACTATCAGTAATATATATTTGGTTTGCAAGTTAAGGTTTGCTTTAGTTGTTTCAATATGAAGTTCCAAAAGGTTAAAGCCGTTTGACACTTGTTCTTCAAGTTGTCCAAATTTATTCTAATTATTAACCACATTGGATTGCCTCATAAAAAACCCTACAGGTCAAATGTCTGTCCTTTGCTCTCAACAGGTGGTGATCACACCATTGCATACCCAATCCTCCAAGCAGTTGCTGAGAAGTGAGCAGTCCTGCATTTTGCAAAACCAACAACTTGACAACAAAGCTACTGTAGGAGTCTGGTGTACTAGCTCTGTACTGCCTTCTGTTTGTTAGGCATGGCCCTGTGGGTTTGATCCATGTTGATGCCCATGCTGACACCAGTGATGTGGTTCTGGGAGAGAAGATCGGCCATGGCACTCCCTTCAGACGCTGTGTGGAGGAGGGACTGCTGGACTGCAAGAGGGTTGTCCAAATCGGCCTGCGTGGCACTGGCTACTCCCCTGATGCTTATGAGTGGAGTCGGGCTCAGGTAGTGCTTATGTTGTGGAGGTGACTGGTACACTGAACAGTATGGTTAAAAAGTGACTTTGACTGGGTTTTTAGCTCTGTCAGCTAACACAGGCAGTTTTTAAAATAACAAAAATAGAAGATTCTCCTCAAGCCTGTGTCCTGTGTGTGTTTGTGTGGCCTCCAGGGCTTCCGCGTAGTCCAGGTAGAAGAATGCTGGTTCAAGTCCCTCACCCCCCTCATGGCTGAGGTCAGATCCCAGATGGGCAGTGGTCCTGTGTACCTCAGCTTCGACATCGATGCTCTAGACCCCGGCTTTGCCCCTGGCACGGGTACACCAGAGATAGCAGGACTCACACCCATACAGGTATGCTTTCAATCAGCCTGGGGTCACTAGTACACACACTGATGTGGAGATGTGTTAATCACCATGCACCTGCACTTGTACTGTCAGCTTGACTTGGTCTGTGTAACTAGCATAGTGTATAATTAAGATATTGAATGTATGTTTCTATCCAGGGAGTAGAAATTATCCGGGGGTGCCGTGGTTTAAATCTTGTGGGGTGTGATCTGGTTGAGGTGTCACCACCCTATGATACCACAGGTATGAGGAAAAATTATACAAAATCTGAAATATCAAAAACATTAGTGAGAAAACTATGAATCAACTTGTACTTTTCTTTTTACACAGGTAATACAGCACTGGTTGGTGCCAACCTCCTCTTTGAAATGATGTGCGTGCTCCCAAAGATAAAATACTACGACTAATCAAAACAGGCCTGTGTAAAAACACCAAAACGTAAATCAATAGAGAAATTGATTTTACATGACAGTTTCAATAAAATTGGCTACGTAATTGAAGGGAAATGTATCATCACTTGTTCATATATGAACAAAGCATTTATTACACACAGCAAGAGGATAATGCACTGTTGCAGTAACAATCACATATCTGCAAATATGGTCCTAGTCTAGTGTTTTTGTAAAACAAATGTCTTCTCAATTTATTCTACTAGATACCAAAACACATGTCTGTAACGGAACAAAATGACATTGTTGGTATGACAGGATCACATTGGACAGCAGTATGATAGTATAATAAAATACAAGTAATATGTAGTTAATATGGTATATTATCAATAATATTTACATGTCTTGATCAAATATAAATGTTAATGTTTTGAAACTAAAGGAATAAGCACAATCCAATTGTTATGAATATTGAATGTCACTGCCCTCATTCCTTTGAGACAGATAATGTATTAAACAACCATAACCATTCGGAAGACATTTACAGCTGGACACATTTCATGAGACCTGCTCCTCCAAAGTGAAGTCAATGCATTGCTACATAAAGCTGCAGGCAAGATTTGGTTTGTTTAGGACTAACCATGGGTAGTATAACCAAGTTATACTCAGAGTTACAAAAGAGTTACAAAGTTCATACCTTGCTTGTTGTTGCAACATACCTACATGAGACCAAGTAAGAACATGGAATTATAGCAGCCATGGGATAAAAGAAGGCATTGTTGTTACAGTATAGTGCACAGGCAGAAAACATTAACATGTAGGAAATTTAAATTCAGGCTAAAAGGTAAACAAAATCATGAGGACCTGGACACATGCATCTATAATCTATTCACAGTATCAATCGATCACCAGTAAGCTAGTGGAGACAGTGTTATCAGAGCAGGATCTGATGGTTGTGAGCGCAAATGGTATGGTTGTCAAGGCAGAAGTTTACAGGTGACCACAGTGATTCAGATTTACTCATCTACTGTTGGGAGTCAGGTGGCTGAGCAGTGAGGGAGTCGGGCTTGTAATCAGAAGGTCGCTGGTTCGATTCCTGGCCATGTCAAATGACTTTGTGTCCTTGGGCAAGGCACTTCACCCTACTTGCCTCGGGGGAATGTCCCTGTACTTACTGTAAGTCGCTCTGGATAAGAGCGTCTGCTAAATGACTAAATGTAAATCTACAGGTTGTCACAGCAGCAATTTAAAGTAACATAAACATGCTGAGAATGCAATCCGGAGACAAACATGATTGGACACTGTCAAATAGTAATGGTATCTGTTCTCATTGACCTTACTGTACTTTCCAAGCATATGCAACCAATAAATAGCCTATCCCAGTGCAAAAAGGCAGTTCTAGCTCCAGCAGAATATGAGACAAGTCTGTTGGTGTATGAAGACTGATTGGTGCTCTCCATCGAAAATAACATACATGCGTACTGGATTCAAAATGTCCCAAGTATCACACTCTCACAGCAGAAACACTGCTATGAGGACATATTGGCATCTAGTTAAAATGTGTACAAGTATGTCTCTTCATTCATATTTTAGAATGTTCAATGACCAAAGTCATGTGACCCTCTACTTGTTTGCTGTAATCTTGTCCAGTCCCGGCCATGCAGGGATGTAATAGCGTGGCAAGGTGCCTTCCATCAGCCTCTCCATCCACAGCCCTAGCCGGTCCAGCTTGTGGTGGACCTGCAGCGTGGAGGTGGAGCGCGACCGGGCAACAGACCTTCGTGGTGGGTGGTCTTCCCGGGAGCCGGGTCGAGACCTCCGCCCCGTGGAGCCCCCTTCGTCCTCGGAGGACTTCCCGTCCAGGTCTTCCCCAGTGTAGACGGGCTTGAAGAGGCAGAGGTACTTCTTGTGGCCGTTCAGGGCAAGTACGTAGCCTGTGTAGTCGACCTTGTGGCTGGCGCTGTCGTCCTCGTCGATCTGCATCGTGTCCTGGGCGTATTCCAGCAGTGTTGCCATCCACTCGCTGTGCTTGTCCACATTCAGGAAGGAGAAGTGCAGAGTCAGGCTCCTAGTCAGGGGGGAGAAGGGTATGATCAGCTTTCACAAGATTGATAGGGTAGGTCTTTATGCACCCTATATTTCCAACACAGTCAGTAAAAGGCCTGAGTAATTGTTTTTATAGCATGCTTGCCACTTCCAGCTCTACATTTAGTCATTTAGCAGACACTCTTATCCAGAGCGACTTACAATAAGTACAGGGACATTCTCCCCGAGGCAAGTAGGGTGAAGTGCCTTGCCCAAGGACACAACGTCATTTTGCACGGCCAGGAATCTCTAGACCACGTGAGGTAAAACTGACCCTGTGAAGGAGTAGACCTCTTTGGCAAACTTGCTGAGCAGGATGTTCTTGGTGGCGTCTGTGAGGACCAGCACCACGTTGATGTGTCCTGGCCTCAGCTTCACCAGGTTACTGGTGTACGTAATGTCCGTCAGCTCAGTCACCTCCACAAAGTTCTTCTTAGGAGGTCGGCTGTGAACCACAGGATACAATTAGCTACAGTTGATGCTTTAAGTGTGAAGTCAAAATACGGAAGATTGACGTTCAAGTCCAATGTAGGCTAATCAAATACTGAATCTTAGGGGATGTTGCCTGAATGACAGATTAAGTCTTGCCTTGAGGTACTATTGCTTCCCGGTGACCCATTTTCTGACTTTGTTGCGTCTTTCATTTTTGGTTTGTCTTCACTCGAGTCACTGATATCAGACAAGACAGACATAGTTGCAATTCTTCATGTTGAGCTGGGTTTATTTTCTGATTAACGGGAAGTAGAAAAACGACTATGAAGAGCGAAACATCCTACCTGAAGGCCTGGATGACCACAGTACCAAACAGGATGAATAAAGCAGAAAAGATAAGAGACAAGAGGGGCATCATCTCACGCCTGTAAAATAATAATGGATTCAGTTACTTTATTTGCACTATTCTGATGGTTATATTTGACTACAGTGTCATTGAAATAAGGCTATTTGTTGTTTGGAAGTATATATTGGCAAAAAGAATGGATAGGGCACTTACCAATTATTGTGAAGAATATCATCTATGATTTCAGAGAGGTAATCATAGGATGCATATATCCATCGGATCAGAAACATCTGAAATATGAAAACGTACACTGCCCTGTCAGTCTGCTGATCCCACACAACCGATGTCTTGAATCCTCATAGACTCAATGTAAATGTGAGAAAAAATATATAGATATGATTGGAAAAAATATATATACTGAAAATGAGCAAATAAATCAATTGAATAATTCATCCTCATGGCAGCTTCTCTTGAGATCATTAAATACGCCAACCGTCAGTTTTGGGATTAGTAAGTTACCGAGGCAAACTCGTTGTTGAGCTCTGGCAGCATGGCGTCGTAGTTGAGGATGGACGGGTCCTTCTGCAGGCGCTCCAGCTCGTCTAGTAGACGCTGCTTGTCCTCCTCACTGCCGTTCCACCCGCCAGTCACCGGCTTATACAAGACCTTCCCTGCAGCGTTGCGCCTCTCCAGTATTAGGACCTGTAAACACACACACACAGACCAGCAAGAACTCAATACACAAACATTTTGGACTAAACAACTCAAATCATACAGCACTTCAGCTTTGCAGTGGGAGCATGTCCGCACCTGTGGAGGTGGTGTGCCTTCTTTCTTGAGGAGGATATCGCACAGTGGTTGCTGTAGCTGCTGGTAAACGTAGGCAAACCTCACCACCTCCCTGTTGTTGGTGGAGGCGAAGGAGAGGAAGGCCTGGTGGCCAGCAGCAAAACTCTCCTCCTCACCAGTGATCAACAGGACACAGTATCTATTGACATTGAGAAGGATGCATCTATTGATGCATCTATTGACATTGATCAAATGCAACCGGATTATGTCATTTATAGAGAAATAAACGTATTTTGGGAGTACAGAGGAAAGAAATAAAGACGTTAGGGGTATATTACTTCCGCCGTCTGTGGAACTGTTTGACAGGACACAGCTCATCAAAGAGCTTCTGGTTGACCAATCGAGGGACGAGAAGAAACTTGTTGTTTGACATGAACTCATCAATAATCTGCTTTTTCATCCCTTTAGCCTAAGGACAGGTAAAAACATGCAACATGAGGAGACTTACCTAAAAGAAACTCTGATACTCATTATTAAAAGAGATACTATTTAAGTATTCAATTAACTGTTTGAGTTGTCTATTGCACTGTAGTCATGTCATTGGTAACGTTTTACTCACAGAGGAAAGAAATAACATACTAATTAACATTATAATGTCCTGGATCCACTGTACCTGTATAATGTCTGCTGGCTTGTCTGTACTCTCCTTGAAAACCAAGATGGTGGGAGCGTATGTATTGATGTTGAACTGCTTCAGCAGGTTAGCAGTCTCTGACAGGCCCTGATCCACATATCCAAACTGCATATAATCCTTATAGGCAAATGCTGTCAACTGAAAAAAAATGAAATTGTAACAAATCAACATTGACTCAAATGTTATGAGATATAACACAGTTGATGCTAATGCTAAACTCCTTGGTGTCCTACCTTGTACAATAGAGGGACCACAGGTACTTGGTCAAACAGCAGCACATGAGGTTTATTGAGCTCATGCCAGCTGTTCAAGAACTGTAGGTCATTCCTGTCTGTTACCTGAAACATAGTTTACAGTTTATTAGCACACACAGTTGTTGTGTCCAATATAGTGTGAGAATGAAAGAAGGGTATTAGCAAACAATGTGCTTACCTTCTCCACCAGTCTCTGAGGGAGGAGGTCCTCAACAAACTGTCTCAAGTGTTCCTTGGCAACTGCATAGTGGAAGAATGTCACTTTGCCATTGATAAGCCCCAGTATAGATGGGGTACGATGAGCACCAAGGTGATTTGCCAGGCGCCTCTCATAGCCCACATCCACCACCCCAATACCCACACCTGTCAAGATTTCAAAACCACAAATCACACACACAATTACTTTTGGATCATTTACAATACAGTCCATTATGACACTAGTGTTGAGTTCTCTGTTTTATCTATTTAATACCCAGTGTTTCCAATTCTTGCACAACCTCCTTCCATACTGGCTCAATATGGATGCAGCTGAAGCACCAATCAGAGGTGATCTTGATCAGGTATGGCCGTTGGAAGCTGTTAGGCACCACATCGTTGACGTATTGATTGAAGTGCAGTGCATACTTGCTATCGGCAAAGTCCCTACTGCCTTTGTTAAAGGGGAAGTTGAAGACATTCTCGTCAAAGTAAAAGTGGTCGGGGCGGTTTCCGTAGTGACCATGACCATAGGGCTGAGTGTCGTCAGTCTGACCATAGCGGTCATAGTTTGCCCTCTTCTCCTCATTGGATAATATCTAGATTAGGGAAGAGAGTACATTAATATTGTCACTTTGCACAGTGTGGTGATTTTCCCAATGACAGACTTAAACTAACCAAATGTGTCCAGATGTTGAAAATACTGAGAAATCTAACCTCATATGATTTGGTGATCTTGATGAACATATCCTCTGCATCTGGGTTTTTATTTTTATCTGGATGCCTTGCAGACAAAGAAAAGAGAGCCGTATTCGTGAGTAATGAATACGGTAATGAATGCTACTATTTATTGTACAACCCACAAGGTTTTTGTTTTGACTGAATGCAAGCAATCTTACCATTCTTTCGCAAGGCGCTTGTACACTTTCTTGATTTCAGCTTGGCTTGCAGTCCTAGTCACTCCAATGATTTTGTATGGGTCTGCCTCAGGGGCGCTCTCCACTGAGCCAACCAGAAGTATGCAAACAATCACTGTACCAGCCAACATTAAAGTCATCCTTGCTGTTGGCATTTTCTCTGCACGAGAAATACAAATTACGATCAGTGTTCAAACGTTTTAAGAACTGGGTTTGTAACCAAATATTTTATCAAAATATCAACAGATCTGAGCAAAAGTCATCTGCGGCAGAACACAAAAATATTCCAGCTAGCCTATTATAATGTAATACAACTGGCAAGAAGGCTTAGCCGAAATATAAGCTGATAAAACAGAGTACCACGGACCTACAGTGGCTAGTTAGCTACGAAGCTGAAGAAGTACAGATTCAGTCTTAGCTTATAGCTAGCATACCAAATCAGTAAATAATAGCATCAACTCAAGCCAACAAGCACCTCTCTAGAATATGATCAGATCGCCCAGTCCAACGTCACATATTGACAGCATGTCAATTCTTATAAATTATTTATGTCATTGTTAATCTGCAAATTAAAACGTATGTTTGGAGCATCCTAGCACACACGCAGCTATCTTGCTACCCCGTCGCACAAGAGACATCCTGCAGGGATGCGCTTTCTATCTGAAATTGGAAAAAAGAGGACGTTGTGGGACAACCACGAACAGACGCTTCAATGCCGAAAGGCAGTTTGGGAGTTTGAGTATTTCGTGTACATGTGCGTATCAGTACACTTGATTTGAACTCCATTAGGTTTATTTCGTTTTTACAAAGCTGGTCAACGCCTTTCATCCGGCGTGCGGGGTTTTATAAATCAAGTGTCTGTATGGGTTCCCAGTGTAGTTTTACAATCCTCCAATCACATTTGAGAATGATGTAAACAAGGAAGACGGTAGTGTCACAACCGATTCTCTGGTCACAACCGAACAACAGGGAAGTAGGGAAGAGAGTGAACAGGAAACTGGTAAGATTGCCGTTTTACTCAACAAAGAAACCCTTTAACGGTTATCTATGTATTTTACATGGATTGTCATGCATTACTGTGCTATTCATTTAACACAGGCTATATTATATAAATAGCGCGTACTCGCTAAGTACGTCTATTCTATCATTTGCCTCTCGTTGTTCTGTTTCAGATGATCAATTCCAGGATGGAAGAACGCGATAAAAAGATTCTCCAGCGCAATAGAATGAATCTCGTGAGAGCTCTGGACCCTTCAGATATTTATGATGGCCTTCTGTCAAGAGGAATCTTCACTCAGGACATGATTGATGAAATAAAGGTAGACCAAATGATGTCAAGAGATTCCAAACAGCTTTGACTTTCTCCGTGCCCAACATGCTGTGGCATGTTTTAATGATTAGAATAAGCCCTTCCTGTACCGTGTTTCTCAGTAACTCTTCCTCCCTTGTCCCAGAGCTCAGGACCACGGAGGGACCAAGCTAGGCAGCTGGTCAGGGACCTGGAGACCCGAGGGAGGCAGGCCTTCTCTGCATTTCTGGAGTGCCTTTGTGAGACAGGACAGCAAAGCCTGGCAGAGATTCTACAGAATGACAGACCACCAAGCCAGACTCTCCCTCTCCCTCCTGTCCATGTTCGCCCAGTCGTACAGCCATTACCTGTCTGTAAGTACTATTTACCTTGGTACAGTATGGTGGCTTAATTTGTAAAAAAAAAAATGGTTCCACCTCTATCAATTAATTGTGTCATTTGCTTTTGTCTTTGACAGATTCTCCCATGGATAATGATAAGCATGTGGAAGTCAGAACCCCCGCCCCTATCTATCCAACTACACCTGTGAAGCCAACCACTCCAAGTCCATGTGAGTCAGATACATACATGTCTACAGCAATTGAAGTGATTGATGTCTACAATTAAAACTATTGCCTGTGTAACTATATATGCTACAGCCCCGGAAAGAGAGTACTTCAGACCACACTCAACTGGAAGAATTAGACGTGACAGTATTCAGGTAGTACATCCTTTTTTAACGAAAACTCAGTTCCTCATTGTGGTACTTATAAGTGCTAGAGCATCTGCTGTATACGTTCTGTTCGAACTTCTTCTCACATCATTTCTGTGTATTTTTCTCTTATGGTTCTCCAGACCTACAAACTGGATGCTAGTCCCTGTGGACAGTGTCTCATCATAAACAATGTGGACTTTGAACCAAAGTCTGAGCTGAGTAACCGTAAAGGGTCAGATATAGACTGTGATAAACTGGAGCAACGTTTCAGATCCCTCAACTTTGTTGTTGTAGTAAAGAGGAACCTGAGACAAAAGGTTAGTGCCATTTCCCCCTGCTTTACCTTGCATGATAATAACTCTTCAGCTGATTTGATGTAAATATACAGTATATTGGGGTACTACTAACATACAGTATATGAAATGTTCTCAGCATATAAGACAGGAGCTTTCAGCTTTGTCCAAGATGGACCATTCCCAATATGACTGCTGTGTGGTGATCATTCTATCACATGGGACTGAGGTTAGACCTGTATTTTCTATTTGTTTACAATGAAACAAAGGTTGGATTAGGTTCATTAGACTGAAATTGAATTGCATTCCCATCCATGTTGTAGGTAAGTCACAACCGTTTCCCTGGTGCAGTGCATGGGATAGATGGGCCCTCGGTTCCAGTCCAGATCATTACTAACTACCTCAATGGCCAGAACTGCCCATCTCTGCAGGGGAAGCCTAAACTGTTCTTCATCCAGGCCTGTGGGGGAGGTAATTAAATATTGTGGAACGCAATAACCAATATTTGAAAGATAATCACACTGGACCAAAGGATCTCAGTTCTCGTTTCTTGGTAGGTGAGCGAGACATTGGCTTTGAGGTGTCCCCAGATGATGATGTCATGCCTGGGATTGGAGGAGCAGACGACCAGACAGATGCCATTCCAACGTCCTCCAGCAGTGACTCTCTGAGCACATCCGATGAACCGGATGCCAGGGTCACACTGCCCACACCCAGTGACATCCTGGTGTCCTACTCAACCTTTCCAGGTGTGTGTGTGTGTGTGTGCACGTGTTCCAGGTGTGCGTGTGCATGTCTATCTAGATGGTTGTGTGTGTGTGCTTTTTTCCTAATCGGTATAAATACAGTTATAACTGTGAATGTATGCATCCTAGTCGCTGTTTGTCTGTGAATTTCACAGGCTACGTTTCTTGGAGAGATCCCCAGGCTGGCTCCTGGTATGTAGAGACCTTAGATCGGATCCTGGAGGAAACTGCTTCTGAAAATGACTTGGTCACCATATTAATGATGGTGAGATTTCCCCTAAAAAGTCACTGTATACATTTTACATACTTGGTAAAACTGCATACATAATTGTTCTTGTTTTATTTAGTATTATTGCACGTGTGAAAGTGAAGGTCACATTATTCCTTTGGCTTATTTTCCCAAGACACACATCTTTATTATCACATATTAGACTTCCTGTTACTAGCAGATAACCCCACAGTAGGCATTGAGCAAACTTGTGTTTGTTTGTTTACAGGTGAATAATGAAGTCTCCCTGAATTCTGCCAAAGGCCTCTATAAACAGATGCCTGGTTCCTTTAACTTCCTTCGCAAACTTTTCTATTTTCAAGCCCAGAGACAAAATCAGACATAAATGTCTGGAAAAGTTTCTTCTCAGGAGATTTGAGAGTAGTTTAGTTTAGTTTGTCTAAACTAATTGATACACAGAATTAACTTTAGGAGAAAGGGGCTGTATTATGTGACTTTTTGTCAAAAAAGTCTTAAACTTAGACTATTAATGAACCCATGACTAATGTTCTGACCATGGAGAGAAATTCATACAATTACAATCATGCCAACTTTGTTCTTATTCATCAATACTTTTTCTGTTTTATGAATGTTTTACCGAGATGTCTATAATGATTATTAATGTCGAAATCCAATCGTCAGTTCTTTATTTGTTCTCTTTTTACAGTTTTAAACTCCTTTGTACAATCAATCTTAAGATACAATCAATCTTAAGATGACAATACTTTATTAAAAACGTTTATAAAATGTTATTTTTGGGCAACCTGAAAATAATGAGAAAGCAACTGATCTTACCTCCTCATCTTGTCCTACTGTGCCCTCTGACAGTATGTGTGCCAAGCCCATCTCTACCACTTCGAAGGAGTTGAATCAGAGTAATCTAGTAGTCCACTAATAAAGTTATTGTTACACCTTCTGTATCAACAGATGGCGCTAATGCTCAGGGTAAGTAAATCAAGCCCAACAAGTTTCTTCCAACAAGTCAACACCTTGTCTAATGAAAGTTGGGGGAGGATAAGTGGATAATAGGCTAACATAAAGCACCAAATGTCACTAAGACAATTGATTGATTGAGAATTGTATTGGTGTTTTGAGATTAACCCAACACAGAGTACTTCACATACTTGCGATGGAACAATTGCGCTTTGAGAGTATGCATTCTTTGATACTTTACAAACATCTTAGACAAAATAGACCTGACCATAGGCTTGTTGTAAAACGCTAAGGCTGACGCTAATTCAGCTATGGCTGACTTGATGACGAATATGCTGTGTGATTATTTTCCTCTGCTTGTTGAAATTTTGGTTTCATAACAAAAATGTAAAGTTTTTGTAAATATTTGATTTTATAGTAGGCTACTGTTTGGGCCAGGTCTAGGTGGCGTCTCTCCACCGTGGGATTAGTTTCCTATCAGCACTCCCTGAATTCCATTCCGCCTTTTACTCAGGGCTGTGGTTCGTATATGCCCCCAACGTAGGACTGCTCAGTGACTTGCCTGGCATTGCGCACAAGTCGAAGTTTCGGAGCGAGATTGGATTCGCGAGTGAAAGTGGGGCCGAAGAGGCGAAGCGCATTTCTCTTATTTAGAACGCATTTCGCTTATATTCCGTTTACAGATAGAAAGCACATAAAAGGATCAATATCTGTTAATGAAGTCCCAACGGGAGTGGGAGGCATTAGATAACTTTGACTTTCATAGAAAGTTTGAAAAGACGCACGCAAAACGTTACAGCAGTGGTAAGAAGTGAAGGAGCCTGGTTTTCCTTTCCCCAGCATTTGCAGCCTGTGCTGGGTTGGTGGAAAATGGGCACGCGGATCGACTCCGTGACTGGACTTATCGTCTCTTTGATATTTACATGTCATCTGATTAATGTAAGTCACTTTTCAAATACTTTTTTGAGTTACTCGTGTATAAATGTATGTTTGTCCTTATGCCATATTCTCATTGAAAAGCAGCAGCTTCTATGTCCTAATAAAGGCATATACTTACACCGGTTGTCTATTCTAAGTAAAGATGTGTGTGGTGAATGGGCTATCCTATTTAGTAGTTGGGATTCCAGTCTGAACAGTCATGCGATTTTTATGCTTTTCATAACGACACTTTTAATCTTACAAACTGGAACCTCGAGTAGCGAGAAGCTGATCTAATTCGGTCCATAGAAACAAGCTATTCATAGTCTCAGTGGCATCTACATGCCTTAAAACTTTCTTTAACTTACGTTTAAGAAGTTTTTAACATATCATTGCATAGTAAAAAGCAGGCAACACTTCGCTGCTCCTTTGCAATGTAAATACATTGAGGTACCTTTTAGAAGACACATGGCTGACATGGAACTGATCAGATCTGGTATGAATACCCACCTTTTGTACAGTTACTGTGTAGCAGGTCTCTCTACAGTAACTGGTACACACATTCAACATATACAATTACTAGACTAAAATGGAACTGAATTTAGGCTATTCGGGAAAAAAAATGGGTGTGTGGTAAAATAGGCTAATAAGTTGGGGAAACGTACAGCAATGGGAGCATCTTCAATATTTGTCTTGAATGAATCATTTGAATATTGAGTTTTCCATCCGTTTTGTCTTGAAATACATTCAGTATTTACACTATTATTAAAAGTGTTCTAGGCTGTGAAGTAATACATGGGTTGTTCCTGCCATATCTGGTGTGGATAAAATAAGAGAGAGTCATTCATGTCTGGTTCTGAGAATAAACACAAGCCCCTCTGAGATCATGTCTGAGTTTTCACCTCTTTGCCCTCTGACACAAAATGCTGTCATGGCCCCAGTACCTGCAACCCTTCTGTTTTACTTTGATCAAAAGCAATCCCTCTTGGAGAGAGAGAGCGCATTCTTACGAAAGCCTCAGACATACAGTAAGTCTGACACTTGCTTGATACACACCCAAAGTAAACAGACCATGGGGCAACCATGAAGCATCAAGTTTGCAGAACTTTGAGCTTGAGAGGAGAGGCCCTTAATACTAGAACATGACCATTGGCTCTGCCATGCTGCATTGTCATTAATACAAATCCTGAATTTAAAGTAATTCAACTTATTTTAGGATTCCCTCAAGGGTCATAACATTTTGCATGTTGACTTAACTGCTGATAGTAATCTTAGAGGGCCCACCCCACTGGTTCTACCACAGGCTTACAGAAGGCCTAGTATGACAATAGAAACATAATTGAATTATCCGGAACCAGGAGCATCTGTTTCTTGCATTATGAGTTTGAACTGCGGCAGGCTGGACTCTTTGATTCAATTAAGCACATGTACTGGTGTTGCTATGGGGGCTTGCTCCATTCAGGCGGAATGTGATGGCCATTTGCATCAATCAGCTTTAACAACGAACGTCAATAAAGCCTCTTAATTTGGTGACAGGCAGCGCTGCAACACAGTCAAGTGCCGTCATCCCTATGTTAAACACTCTTACCTTTCTCTATGGATCTTGCAAGAAAAGTAATTTATTGGTGAGGTTACCTATTTTTAAGTATTGTATTGATTTTACAATTGGATTTTTTTACTCAGAGAGACATTTTTTTTCTCCATAGACAAGCAACCTGTTGAGTGTAGGCTGGTCAAAGCCAGGGTTGGTAGTGGTTCCTTATTGTCTGTGTGGCTGCCTTCTCTTTACCATATGAATGGCAAGGAGTGCAAGTCGCTTTGTTTCCCGACATCAGAACAGTGAGCTGTGTTGACTTTTGGCTCAGATCCCTCGCTGTATAGAGCGCCACAAATGTCCGCTGACCTCACTGGGGGTGAACTGAAGGAGGGAAGGGTGGCCTGGATTCCTGTGGCCATGGACAGCCCCTATCTTTATAAATGCTGTAAAACTATTTCCTTCTATCCCCATGATTCTGGGATGCAACATCCTCTTAAACAGTGTGTTGATGCAGACTGTGGTCGAATAAGTGATCAAACAAAGTAAATCTCTATTGCTTTTCTACCTCATCAGATCTAGTCCCTGTTATTCAATTAACATAGTTATAGTCCTTGTGGACTACCAAAGTTTGAATAGTGTTGAAAGTGTAGTCCCCTAAGAACTGTTCAGCTAATTTGCAGGAACAAACATTACATTGTTGAACCAGCCCCCGAAGAGAGGCCATCTTGTTTGATAGGACTTTCCCCTCTTCAAACACATTGACACATATGGAGAGCAGGCAGCGCTTCATGTATTTACTCTGCAGTGAGGTGTGACTGGGGCCTGTGTGGAGGTCAGAGGTCAGGATTCTGAACGTGACACTGTTTCACAGTTCATCAGTTCACCTCCTTGTGATTAATTCACAGGTCAGACTGTCCCACACCTATTGGAGATAACATTCTCATCATGTCAAAGGCAATTGTGGTCTTTGTAAGAAGTTGAAAGTAATTGGAGATATTGGAGTTGAAGTCAGGAGAATCAATTCATACAATTCTGTAATGATTGTCTACCAGTAAAACAATACTATCCACAAGAGGGAAGTTTCAGAAAACAGGCAGTCAATCACACTCAGCTTTACAAACAAACGCCTTGGATATATCTTCTTACAAAGCAGTGTGCCGTGTGGTTTAGCTTTGCTCTGCTTTCATGTACGTTGCGTCCATGTCGGACAGGGAAGCAGACTCTAAACACAGCTGCAACTCAGCTGGTACAGATAGCTGCATTGTGCATGTGCTAACATGAGCATGCATACTCTCTGTGCTGCCCGACGCTATAGGGGATCCTTTTACATCCACTGCCTCTCTGTTTCTCCTCTGCCTCTCCCAACCCCAGATCCTCACATGGCTCTTTAAGGAAACACACATCAACCTCATTATGTCATCGCTTTGTATGTAATCTTCTCGTCACTGGTTGAGTTATGCTAAGTCTAGAACCTTCAGAGAAAAGTTCTTAGTGGCTGTACGGTATTATTACAAGGCAGCAAGCTGAATTTAAGTCAATATTGTGTAAATATGGCCCGTGATGACTCACAAAATCCATACAGTATAAATGAAGGTCTAAGAAGTGTGGATGCCTGTTTTCTAAGAACTGTTCAGCTCTGCAGGAATGAGGAATATTCCTCACTCCTCTTTTATAGGTGTCTTTCAAAGAGCCAAAAGAGTTCATGATGAGGTCACCAGAGGCATTGAAGAAACTATTGGTACTGTGTTGAAGGGCTTTAATCCCCAGCATTCTTTTGCCTCTTACTTGAGATTGATTGAAATGCTAAGTTAACTGTACTGCACATTGTCTTTTGAGTCCCTCATTGTCTCCCTGATGTTAAATCGCTTGATAGATTCGTTATTGTTGAGAGGAGTCCATGTATTGTCATGTATAGCCCCTCCCTGGTTGCACTCAGAGTTGCAGTGATGGGGGTTGGTCTCTTCACCAAGGGCTCTTGGGCTAATACAGAAAGGTTTTTGGGGTAGACTGTAGTTTTCACATTATTATTCTTTTCCCTCCCTTCCTGGTTTGAACACCCTGACTGACCTTGTCATCTTGTGAAAAAATCTCTCCTTCTTTCCTATGGCCGGAGCTAGTGCCTCCCTAGCCCCTGAGCTGAAACTAGAGGGCCCATGCCTTTCCTTCCTTTGGAGGAAGACAAGCCCCTGCCTGTCCCTAAAAAGAGAAGCTCGGTTTTCTCAAAGCTTTTCCTCCCCTCAGGAGATGCACATTCTCAGAGGCCATTATTAAACCATTGACGTTCAGCAAGGGAAGCAGGCACAAGGAATTTAATGTTGAGCTTTTTTCTCCTTTAAACTAGTACTAATGTACTTTTTCTTTAAATCTGGGCAAACTACAATCCCTCCCATTTTAATTTGGCAGAACAATGTGTAACACTTTTACCTTCTCTGAATTGCAAAATCTGAGCAAGCACCAGGCCTTGCAGTCCAGTACTGTACCGCTGACGTGACGGATCCAGAACACTGTAACTATAACATAGAGCACAGTTGGCAAATCGGCCTCTTTTGAAGCCGCTGCCAAAATATGTCTCAGTTTGCCTCTGTGTTGCCCTACTTCTGGAAGTGTTCAGCTCTCAAGTCAGCACTCTGTGCCTCCTCTCTGCCCCCCTCTCAACTCCTCTACCCCTCTCTACGTCTCGTTCAGCTCTCCACCTCTCTGGCCATCCGACAGTAGGCAGAGGCCCACTGGAGAGGGAGGAGATAAACTCCTGAGAGTCCAGCAGCAGTCTGCTCTGTGTCAGCATGTCAGCAGCTGCCCCGTGGCAGAACGAGAGCCTCCATGACTCTTTCTCCTCCCCTGTAGGTTGCCTACCTCACACCTTTATTTAATGGACTAACGGCTCATTTTCCATCCTGTGTGAACACCACTCAACACACACATCCTGAGCAGTGGAAGAGGAAATCTGGCCAAGTCATCTGTTTCATCACAAGATATGTTTAGAAAAAGAGGTCACAGGGTCATGATTTAGGGGATGCCGACAATCCATTGTTTGAAGCTGTGGTTTGTGATGGTCTGCAACCTCTAGTTGTGCTGAATCATCATCCTGTTGTGGAAATGAAACCTGGAATTATCTGCAGGACAAGTACTGCCTCACTTCCCCGGAGCAAAGTTTATTCAGGCTTTCCTGTGCACAATTCAGAGCATGTCCTGTTCTATACATACCCACAGAAAACCCCCATCATTATTTGTGCTATCCCCTCCCTCTTCAGATCTACTATCTGAAAAATTTGGGCATTTTAAAATCCTGATCCTTTAATCATGTCCACCTTCTTCCCTGACATCCTTATCTCAACGCACCATTTTCAATAACCCCCTTGAAAGGAATAAACATCCAGGGACCACTTCTCTGTCAAGTATTCTCTCTGTCAGGGAAAACCAATCCTCCTCTCAGGTGGTATCAAATAGGCAGCAGATGGTTAACATCCTCCTACTCTTAGAATTCATGCTGGTAACGCTGCATGTTGGATCTCATAAGACATAATAACCTGGAACCTTCACATGTTGGAACTAGAAATTAATACACTGCCTTTGACTGCTTGGCAGATCATCACGGCAACAGTTATTTTGTTGTCAATGGAGATCTTTTTCATCTCGGTTTGTTTCCGTTACAAACGCAAGTTTGATTTATAAAGCCGACCAGTGATCTGTCATGGAAAAACTCTTGATTCGAACCTAAGTAATAGCGCTCACAGTGTGTAGTTAACAGTGAGAACAAATTACAGAGGCCTTGGCTTTTCTCCTTCATCTGTTGGCCAGAGATGAAGAATTGTAGGGTCAATGAAGGATAAAGTAATGGTGCATAAGTAGCAAGGGTGTTCTGTGGAGGATGTCAGTTTTCCTCTGTAGTGGTTCAAAACGTTTTTTATAATGTCATTTTACTAATGCATATTGAAACCTGTATTGTATCTGCTCATGTCGAGTTATGTCAATCTGTCTATAATACATCTATCCTACATTATTAATACAAAATCTGACCTGCAAAGTTTTACTGCTGCAAAGTTTTACTGATGACCTTTTAAATCAAGCACTTAAAATGTAACCATTCCACTCCTCTGTGGTTTTCTTTTCCACCAAGCAGACATCAGCTCACATCTTTGTGGGTCAAGGCGATTTTTCTCCTGAGGAGGGTGGTTATGAGTGTGGCTCGAGTGATGTGGGTGTGTTTAGTGGTGGTCCTGTTGAAAAAATAGCTGAGGTTGGACAGATGTATGTGTGTGTGTGAGCATGATGGGAGAAGTTGTGGGATTGAGAGTCCAACTCTTGTTTGATAAGGCTGGAATGTGGATCCGTGTGTGGCTCACTGCTTCCCTAGATCCATATCATGGCTCTGTGTAGCATGCCATCTACATTAGACATTTTTCCTTTCAAATATTTTACAGACACCTTGTCAAGTGCATCCCTTTGAAAATCGTTCAAGGTCATTGCCGTGGTGAGATTGGCAGAATAATGTTTCACCTGAAGTGGTTCCTGCGTGGAGTGTACTGTATTCAACAGTCAAAACAAAAAACAATTATAGTACTGTGTATAGACTAGTGTCTGGACTAACCAACAGGACGTTTGTTATCTATCATAAGATCAGTTGAACTCTTCTAGGGTCTACCCAGTAGTACCTGGCAGGGAAACTGCAGCTGAATGTTGGCCTTGTAATGGTTTTGGGAACAGAGAGGGAATTTCTGTGGTTTCCAGCCTAAAGTGGTTGTGTATAATTTTGCCTCCTCCCAAACCATCTGTTGATTCCTGGGAGCTGAGTCCTCACCCATACACACAGCTCACAGGCTCTGTCTGCACAGTCTCAGCAGAGGTTTAAAAAAAAAGTGTTGAGAAAGCTGTGTTATTCCAAGACCTAACATTTGAACAGATAGTTTTTTATTGTTTTTATTTGAACATTGCTGATGTTCTCCTAACTATGTTAGAGTTGTTTAGAATTGCCGTCCTTGTTCGTAATGATAAGACCCATTCCCCCCAGTGAAAGGTAAACAATAAAAATGCTCTTTTGATTGCAGTCTCAAGAGTGGGTTTATTGAAAGCACATGGGTTGTCTGGTCTCTTAAACACAGTTTCTGGTAATTAGTCTTTTGGAGATTACTGTCTACCTAAACTCCCCTCACCCCTGCTGATGATTGGGTTGTGTTTTCCAGCTGTTGCTCATTATGGAGATGATTTTTATTTACTAAATGAATGATTGTGCTCTTGCCAGTTTTATGGGTTTCAGAACTTTTTATCACAAAGTTCGCTTGACAAAAATGTGTTTTAAGTGCTGTAGCACACCAGGGGTGCTGCAGTGCTTAATCTCTACAGGATGACCTTTTCGGAAGATCTCCTTAATAAGCTCTCGTTCAACCATCCAGGGCAGTGATGACCTCAGTGTACAAGTCAGACTAACCCAGGCAGCCATCATTCAGCCAAGTCTTGCGATAATTGCTTTCAAAGGGCTAATTAAATAGTTTTTCCCTTTAGCTGTATTGGTAATTTCAGCTGTGTCAGGGCCAAGACCAGAAGGGGCCCAGTCTCTCTCCCCCTCAGCACTGCAGGGGTTCTGTTCTGGCTCTGTCACAGGCACAGAGGGTGGAGTCGGGCACACCAGACGGCACATTTGGCATTGAGGTGAGACTGCTAGTCAGATTCCATGGCACAGACTCAAGCTCTTCCAGTGTGCACATGTCAAACTTCACCCTTCTGTTTCCCCCTGTTGGAGCCATGCCAGAAGCATGGTTGCTCACGTATATAGTTTGGAGTAGATGTTGGAGTTAGAAGGGGGCTACCAGTGAGGCTAGGAATGTTGGACTGTTTGAAGCATGTTAAAATATGTCCAAAGAAGTAGCTGGGACGCTATGATGAGGCTGAAACCAACCTTTTTATAGTCTCACTTTTCCAAAGGTCATGACCTGGCTCATAAGATGTGTCTGAGCCAGAGAGTCAGACTGTAGTTTAGTTTCACTGCTTGTCCGCTTTACTGGTATTACTGCCTGCCGCCTTGATTATTGACCAGAACCATCGTGTATTTTCACATGGACATGTGGAACCCCCCTCCATGTCTGTAATTACCTCCTATTATTGTAGGAAATGGATGCCTCACATCTGCTCCCAATGAATGGGCCGCATTGGCCTCCTGCTTTCTTGTATTGTTGCATAAACCTCTGGCAAACAGATGTCTTGGTTGGGGCGAAGTAGTTGGTGTGTGTGAGCGCACCCTCAAATTACCCCAGTCTTTGAATTATAAAGACAGGTGAGATTAATCTGTCAACTGGTGGGGAGTCTAGCTGACGGCTCTGATGGTGTCTGTGTTGGGCAGATGGCAGCAGCCTCTTCAATTATGTGGATTTTATAAACCCAATAACAGTCCTACTTGTTTCATTTGACTGACACTTACTTACTCAGTAAGATATTCATGTTGCACACTCTTAACGAAGACTGCACGCCTTGCAATCTTTTTCTGTAGACTTTTATAGGCTCATAGACTTTTAAAATAGGTTTAAATGAAAGTAACAAATAGGATACCATTATGATTATGATATGAATGGGTCATTGGGGGTTCATTGCCCCAGAGACCATGGGTGTGTTTTCTTGTTAAATGGAACAAACACGTTAACTGCTTTCTTTCATGTCCACCTCCTACATGGGCCAGCTCATTGTAATGAGCACATGTATTAAGCAGCACAGGAACAGGCACACTCATTTAGAGGTTTCAAGTCTCCCATCCGAAATGACCAACCTCAGTATCGTTTGTGCTTCCAATTACCTGATGGTGGTGTTTTTGCTCATTAGTTCAGTCACTGTTATAGGGGAATATTATGGGCTGTTTCCGCTTCTGTCGCTTAGGGTTAAGATAAATGGACAGACACCCTAAAAATGAAACCAAAGGGTGGAGGCCCTGCTGTATATTACATATGGATGTTGAATCATTTTCATGACCAGGCTGCACTCAGTAAGATCATAAGTCACACGCAGTTTGGTTTTGAGCAATCATTTACTAAAACAATATTTACCTATCCATGCTTTATTAGATGTTTATAACTTCATTTAGAGTTGGCTATTGTTCTGCATTGTATCGATGAATGTGTTTATTTTAGGATTAACTAAGGAAGGAAGGCTGACTTAAGGGAGGGAAATGTTTAATTTGGTCGGAATTTTATCTGCTTATTATTAAATGAAACAGGCGGGCCTCAGTCTGGGGGGAAATCCTCCCTCCAGGCTCTTAAAAGAACAATGGGATGGTTGTCATGTCATTATAGAAGAGTTCTGTTAGCATAGTCACCCCTGTCTAAACATGGCCGGCCAAGGTGTTTTATCACATTTAACACCTTTAAGAGAAGCTATCTACCACTATCTCTAAAGTAATGTAAAAGTATGGCATGCTTAAACAATTGGGAAGTGAGCGTCCTACAGGAACATATTTCTCAATATTTCAGGATTGGTATCATTTGAAATCCACTCTTCCATATATACTAATGATAGTATTTGAAATAAAAGTGCGTCTTTGATAAATCAATTAGATGGTAATATGAGTATTCACATGCACTAAATATTGGTACTTTTTTGTAACAAGAGAGTTAATCGACTGGTTGTAAGGTGGGATTGGGAACATAATGAGTGGGCACTGCCATGGTCCAGACATACACGACTTCAAGTCATCTCAATTTGACAACATGAAAGCTGTAATTTGAAGAAGACATTTGTTAAAACCATGTCATCAAGTATACTCACACACAGTAATGTGAAATTGAACTAACACCATTCGAAATCCTGTTCGACCCAGAAACATCCCAGGGCACAGTGCCTGTTCACCTTGGACAGGAGCAGTGCCTGGATCACTGGAAGTCTGCTGTCTCTGCTTTTTCCCCAGCTCTCATTCAAATCCATATCTTTATCCTGCAGTCCCAGACTGTATCAACGTCTCCTTCAACACCACTCCACACTTGGCTGGGATTCTCCTATTTGTTTCCAGAGGCAACAGCATGATACGGTCCTTGCACAAAATCCCACTGTTGAAACAACAGCTACCAAAACATTCAAAGTTTACACTACTTTTAGCCAAGTTCGTTTTATTGTTACACTGTAGGAGAAGCTGAGCGAGTGTCGTTTGGACCTGACTTCTCCTAGCGCACCTTACGGTTTAATTTAGGAACATGCTAAGACAGCCCAATGACTCTATACATAATCAAATCAAGAACCAATGTACGTCGGTGAAACAAAGTCTTTAACTCATGAATGCGGGTCAGTGTTGATAACTTGTGTAGCTAAGGTTGTAAATACCTCCTCTAGGTTGAACTACAGTATGCTGCATTTGACATTGTCCAACAAAGGGCCTGAAATGTAACCTCTGCTTCCCTGGGATTCTTCATCTTCAACCTCTCCTCCATGACCCAGAGGAGATAATCCTGTGGTCTGCGAGTGCCCGGCTCCTTGATCCTTTGTCATTGGGTGACAGGGGGAGTCTAAATCCAAGGATTTAAACCAGTGAATGGAGCTTGGAACAGCCAATCAGAGACAAAGCATTTCATGCAGACAAAGTGGGCACCTGATCCCGTCTCACATGCTGAACCCAAATAATTGGCTGCAGGAATGTTCACGTTTTCTTGCCTGAGGTTGGCTGTTAAGAGCTGATGCAGACTTTTTGGCTTGGAGTTTAATTTTGCCATGATCCTTCAATCGGGGAAAAGAAATCACTTCCTTTGCAAAACACGGTTTCAAACCTGGAAAGTTCCTTGTTCGCTTAAGCTGAGGTCACACTGTTAGTGTGGGTGGATTTGCTTCATGACCTGTGAGCTCCTTGGCATCAACAATGTTAACCTGCACTAATACTGTAACTAATGGGGGGGAAAGAATGGAAAGATTTATTTTTGGACGTGCATGATATCAAGAGGGAGTATAATCTCCTCTTCAAAAGCAGAATCCATGTCTTATAAGGGCCTTTTTAGATATGTGCTTTTTATCTCATATAGTTACAGTACCAGCTCTGAGGAACAGCTTTCAGTGTTACAATACTGACCTATTTCAAAACTCCTGCATTTGAGTGTTTGTTCACTGGGTGAGAGTGTGTTAAAGTGCGGCGCTACGGTTGGCTGTGTCTGCCACTTCTCACCAGAACCCTAATTCTGAACCCTGTCCTTCTTCGGTGTTTATAGAGTTTCAGCCAGAGGTGACCTCATGGTAAGGTGTGAGGAGACGAGGAGCAGTGTGTTCACTGCGTCCTGTATTATGCACTGATTACGCTAAATCTGGAAATGTTTTGAAGGAGCAGGCTGCAGTGAGGTTTTAATAAAAGCATCTTTGAATATGTAACTGAATTCAGGCACCTGTAAAGACAGCCATATAGACACACACACTGGCATGTTGTGTCAGGTTGAATAGAGTACAACTGTCTATGCTTCAGGTTTTCTTTGTATTTTTTCAGTTTTTCTTTGGAATGAAGTTTGACATTACCAACTTAGGAGAAAGCGAACATATTCTCAAGTTTTTAACCTGTCCAGTTTGATTGTGGATTATGAGATTTGCCGTGCACAGATATACCCATTGTACTGTTTTTGTTAGAAATACAGAAGTATGGATGAAACAACCTGGATCCTGTAACAATCAAAATACCTCTGAAAATACTGTCTTAGTACTGTCACTCGTCTTTTAGGCCATGCCTTTTGTAGTTCAGAAAAGCTTAGTTAAAGTAAACAAACCACTCCTACTATTCTTAAAAGGTACTTGAACTGCTGCGGAGGGCTGTAAGGGCCCCCTGGGCTCTTTAACCCCTGAGTTGCCTCCCATTCTTGCCCAAGGGGCTCTGAAGTTGGGTGTAATAACACCTGCAGCGCACAGCCTCAGAGGTATTTTTATCTCCCCCAAGAATTCCACCTCAGTCCTCCCCGTAGCTCTCCTGGCGTGTGACTGGGAGAAGGTCAGCAGGGCTGGGCACTGTCAGGGTTTTTGAGCGTACTTCAGATCAATACATCATTTGTATTTCAGGCAATGTTAAGGTTATGTTAAATAACATGTAACTATATAGCAATGCTTAAATAAACATAATTGTAATTACATAGGAACTGGGTTTAAAGACTTTATTATGGTTTAGTGGGACAAGTTATTGTCTGGGGTAGATGGGGGTTTCCAGGGGTAAGTAAATGTTTTTTTATCTTGTTTTTGTAACACAACCTTCACCTGCCCCTTTACAATATCCACTCACCTCTTACTCCTCACCCCCATACTGTTTTACACTTTTGTAGTATCCTCCTCCGCTAAGACTTAATACTCTTTAATTGCAGAGCAACTCCTATGTACCTACAATGTTGTTCAAAACCAGTCCCTTAGCAATCTCTTGTGTTGACCCTCAGGAACTCTTGGTGTTTCTTACTTAAGATAGCATGACTATTTAAAGACCTTACTACGGTTTCCAATTGAAAGAGATGGAGGTGGCTCTGACCTGTGAAATCTCTATAATTCGATTACAGGGCTGAAATTTGAGTACTTAACAGCAGGACTACAAATCACAAGTGAAAGGAAATAATCAAATGACACCTTCGGCATGTGGTGACCCTATGTAGGCCCTTTGCCAAAGAGGTGCCTATCACCAACACTGAACCAACACAGAAGTCTCAGATGACAACAGTGGGGCGCCTCTGAACTCGACCACCAAACTGTATGACTGACTATAGTCACTTATGACTGCTAATTCATGTGCTAAATGTGGGTGGGTATAGTTATTTGAGGACATTTTTCTTTAATTGAACTAGACCTAATCCTTGCTAGTTATTGATGATTGAGGCCCAGACTCTCTGAAACCTCTCTGGGGTTTGTAATAAAAGATGACGTTACCCCCATGTCATGGTTATTTGGTGTGTGTGAAGTCTGGCCAGGTCTCATTTCCCTCCCCAGTCATCTTGTCTCCCTCCTTCCAGTTAAGTCTTTCCCATGGTGTGCAGGGTAAAGAAAACAGCTGTCAGGTAATTTCCATTGTGGAGGGAGGTCCAGAACTTTGAAAAGTGGATTCAGCTTAATCCCTTGGTACCTCACTTTGATGATACTGTCCACAGTGACAGCTGTCCTTATGACAATAAAAAGATACAGTCTTTAGATTTGACTTTATTTATTCTGCCCTTAAATGAACTTGGCACAGTGTAAGTGAAGTGCAGATGGCAGGCCTACAAAGGCTGCATCTTTGTTAGCAGGAGGTTTTGTTGGGCTGTTCCATGCTGAAAGAAAACATCTCAGGTTACCAAACAAAGAGCTTTATCTAGTGGTGTGAGATGCTCGGCATATTGAAGCTGTTTGGCGTTCCAAAAACTTCACCATGGTCCCCGGCCAAATCCCAGTTAATTATGCGATTGCCTTCCCAACTAGCATGACCTTGGGAATTTGTCGAAAGTTGCTTCAAAACACATAATGACCATGGCTCAGAGGCCTGTTCTCTGGAAGGCGTTCACACTTGCTGTTTTCGAGAGTCGTGATCTCATAGTTTTAGGCAGATAGGGCCCCTGCTCTTCGAAACAACACTGCTGCTTATTTTCCCACTGATGTCATAGGCTTGTCTTTTCCCTCTTCCTCCTTTTTTATGCCTTCTGCAGAGTGGAATGTGACATTAATCCAGCATAATACGGAGGGGGATGTCAGTTAGCTGTGCTTTATCTTGCCTGTTGGTGGGACTGACATTGTGGGCTGGGGCCAACGAAACAGGTGGTGTCAGATTAGCTGGTCCTGAGGCGAGAATGAGAGTCAGGGTGGAGGTTAAAGGTAACTTTGCTGCTGCCTGGTCCGCTGTGGGAAACCAGAGCTTTGTCAGAGGCATCCGATAGCTGCTGGAGCTTCCCTCCTAACTCCTGGCCTCTTTAGTCTCAGCTGTACAACTCCTGTCACTCTGTCAGTGTCCTACTGGGATGTTACTGAATTTAGCGTAATTCAGTCAGCATTAAAACAAATAAGACATAATGTTATTATGGTTTTGACTATGAATGTCAGTTATTAGTTATGTATTTGAAGGACTTTCAATGGTTCTGCCTTTGCTGTAAAAGGATGTCTAACCCTGGAATTTATTTTGATAACTTAGATCCAATCACCCGTCACTGTCAGCCTCTCACACAAGGTGTTCCTGTACCTCACAGCCTCAGGTCTTGTACATTATGGAGCCACCAATCCCCGGCAGGCAGGCAGAGTTATCCAGGGGAAGGGGGCTTCTTAAATGACTCCATACCGCGGTCCGGGGGCCCTGTCTGTTATAAATACACATGCGTGGCTCTTCCACTGCGAGCTGCCACCAGTCTCAGCACCTTGCTGCTCAGCTGTCGTCTGGGGGAACTGGAGCTGCTTGCAGTCTTCTCCTCAGGGCAGGTCACTCTCCCAAGTCGCAACTGGAATCACCGGAAACAGAGGGCAATTTATAGCAGTATAAAACGCTTCAGCATGTTTGTTTATTTGATGTATCTCTGCGCGACTGAATGTGAGGCCCTTATTTAAATGTTTGGTTTTGTGTTTTGTTGTTGGTCAGGTAGAGTGAATTGGTTATGACCTGTCTTCTCTTTTGCCTACCTTGTGGAAATAAGACTGCTGTAGTTATATTGGCCACAGACAAGAGTCTTGTTAAAACCGAAGGCTTCCTTCCAGACTGCGACAGAGGACTGATGTGTGTGTCTTCTGATTGCTTGTTTTGACAGTGTACATGTGTAAACAAGAGTGTGTGTGTGTTGGTGGGGGGTGGCAGCATGGGGTAGATGTACCAGGCAGACCTAGGTGGTCCATGCAGAGGGAGGGGGAGGTCTGAGGGGGAGTCCTGCTGTGGTGTTGGTTGCAGGGAGTGGAGTTGTTGAGGTGTGAGAACCGTTTAAGTGTTGAAACCTATCAAACTTTTCAAAAGTCTTAAGGTATGGATAGGTAGAGTTCTTTGCATTGTTTACATTTGCCACTCACATTCTTCAACCCACCTTGTGTTGAATGGCCTCCTCCTTTGATTTAGATATTTTATTTTGGGTGGTGTCAGCCAGGGGTGTCTGGTTTCACAACCTTATATTCAGCAGAGCTCACCGCTGTCTGGGCCCCCTGTCGCCAGGCTTGCTAACCTTTGACTGCAAATAGTCCCCTGTGACTTCCTCACACTAGCAAGGCAGAATACACGATAGTGACATTTACTATTAACATGAAAAAAGCTAATTGTCTTACAACTTACCACTAATTTGGATTCACAACCAATATTGCTGCAAAAGCTCAAATGTTTATTTCACAAAGTTTCTTGGGATTAAGATCAAAATGACTGAAAAGTTGCAGTACAATTACTACCCTACATATGCTGATTCATGTCATATGTAGGGTACCTCTTGCATTGTCTGTTTTCTGTATGGTCGAGGGAGCTGGTGGATGTGTCTGAGACTACAAACGTGTGTGTACATGTTCACATGTCATCCCCTCCTATCAGTTAGTTCCACTGTTCCTTTTGTCTCTGGGGAAAGGAGAAAAGCTCACCAAAGACAACCTACATTTTTTTTCTTTCTTCGTAATCACGCCCTCTCTCTAATTGTGGGTTTTGGACATATCCTTTCTCTCCTCACCTAGCTGCCCCACATGCAAGTCCACACAAGTTAGACGTTTCTTTTGACATGCTTTGCTAAGCAAGAAGCGTGGTGTAAAAGGAGAGGAGTGTTTGAGGAGGGTGTGCTGTACTAGTCTGTGTAAAGCTATGCTAGTCTGTGTGGGTCTGGTCTGGGCTTTGGACTGTGGGTATTGTACTGTGCTAGGCTTGATTGTGCTGAGTTGTGTAAGTTTGTCCTGTGCAGAGTTAAGTTGAGTTAGATTTGTCTGTACTGTACTGGTCCGTGTTATGTTGTGTTAGGATGTACTGGGCTGTGTTAGGAAGCACTGGGCTGTGTTAGGATGTACTGGGCTGTGTTAGGATGTACTGGGCTGTGTTAGGGTCTGCTAGGATGTACTATGTTGTGCTGGGCTCAGCAGGCTTTTCTCTGTGAGGTCGGAGGCACTGCCTGGTGGAGAGGTACCGGCCTGCCTCAGAGGGAAGGAGCTGGAAAGAGGGAAGGGGAGATGCTGTGAAGAGAAAGAAGACAGAGGATGTCTGGCTTGCCATGCGAGAAAACAACAGTGATTGAATTCACTTCTCATCTCAGTCAGAGCTTGTGGATATGAAAATGCTGCATATTAATGCAAAATGTAACCAGCAGACCAGCGTATTAAACAGTGGCCCTGGAAAGCTAATAGCGTGCTTACTTTTTTCACATTTTGAAAAGCTGTTCTCTGGGCATATATTGCCACTTCCCATAGCATTGGCTCATTTAACTCATTCAAACACATTGTTTGAAGTATGTTTGTCAGACGGAGAGTGAGATGAGTTTGCGTTCCTTCTTGCTCTCGCAATTGCTCGTTAAGAAGATTTAATGTGAAGCACATTGTGGACTTCAGCCCTGTGGCTGGACGTGGCTGCACCACCTTGCACATGCAGCTCACGTGGACGGGGCTCCGGCAGGAAGCACAGCGGCTGTGGGACTCAGGCAGTAAGTCAGCGTGTGTGCTGCGAAACGCCGGGTCCACTGTGGAATGCCTGTGGGAGTCTGGACTTATTGTAAAATGCCTGGCATGATCCACATGTGGGAGGGAGAGAATGGCTGACCTGGGGGGGGGGGGGGGGGGGGGAGTAGACGTGGGGAGGATGCGGTCAGAGGGGCCAGGCTCTCGCTCCTCGCTCTTTCCCTCAACCCCCTCGAGTTCTTTCCGCGGTTCCACAATGGAACGTTTTGGGGTTCAGGGTGTCCTGTGAGTCCCGGAGTCTGTGTTGCTGTTGAGTGACGAGTGCATGCTTGCTTCCTTCGGACCCGTCACCCAGGATTAAACTGTGTAAACGGCAGGGAACCACTGTGAGCAGGAGGGCCTCACTCATCACACTCTTTATCCAACAGGGGCTCAAATGAAGTTTTAGTGTCAGAAGTGGCAGTTTGTCAATTCCCCCACCACTTCGTTCAAGGGGTTAAACAAACACAGGAAAGTCACATGCACGTGCGCACACACGCCGGCGCTAATCCGGTACTGTTGTCATCCCATTTATTTCAAACTCAGGACGACGTCTCTGTCTCCTACAGATGATGTGTGACAATTAGGTGTGGAAAAATAGCCATTCTCTTCTTTTTTCAATTTTTAACATCTGTCATCACCTAGACATACGATATATCCTCTCAAGCTGTCGCAAAGAGGTTGGTGCTGTTGGGTTGTTCTGTTGTAAGTAAGAGTGTGTGTGATTATCTATTTTAATTGAGCTGGGATAAAGCAGGCCTGCTTACACTCCAAGTTGTGCCCCACAGATAGGAGTGCGGCAGGGGTCAGGGAGTCTCTAGTGCCTGGTACTGCTGGGTGGTTGGTGGTTCTGAAGGCTATTGGCAGGGAAGAGTATGTGCCAAGCTTGTATCCACTTAATGCTCTACAGTTTACATTCCGGTGCCATTTAGAACTATGTGCAGCCTAAAGACTAAGGAGATATTGTTCACATAAAGACTGTGAGAGGGAAAAAGTTGGGCCCTGCGTTTGTGCGCGCTATCACGCCC